>NC_059517.1:10602524-10903787 GCF_905147795.1 Pieris rapae
TATAACACTGTTGTGTTGGGATGTTATAAGCAAAACATTTCCTAGATTTTAGTATTTTTCAAAAGCTTTTTATCAAAATTTATTGATTTCCAACATACGAATAAAAGTCTTTTACGAATTTTTTTCACTTTTGAGTAAGACATTTATGTTGTAAGGTTAACAACGTGCACAAGCACTAATTCTAGATGTAATTAAGCGCCTGGTAAACTCTACCGGTAACCCCAGAGCTGGTTCTTTCCTCGCTCAACTAATAATATATAATAAGTATCGCAATACAGCAAGGAAATGCTGCCAGCGTTATATTAAATGGGACCAAACATTAAATAAATACAATTTAATAATTTTTAAATGGTATTGCTTTTTAGGTTAATATATTAATATATTCGTTAATTATATTTTCTCAAAAATACAATTTTTGGAGATTCTTAACTGCAATGTATAATTTTGATTAAAATTATGCATTCCAACTGCGGATTCTAGTCTCATTTTAATACGCTGCGCATAAAAATTTATAAGCATAAAATTGAGTGCAAAAGTGAATTTTTAAAATATTTTCGTCACAGTATGTAGCCGGATCTCCTTTGGCAGCTCGCCAGCGGACTCAGCGCACGTGACTAGCTCGTTCAAAGTGATGTCCCATACATCGATATTTTTTATTATAAATTATTTATTTTTACTCAACCTGGCTTGTGATTTTTCCGAACGTCATTTAACAATTGCACCGTTTTTTACATATTATAGTGTCCTTCTGTCTTTAATCAATCGTCAGTCTCTTTAACTTTAGCAAAGTGATTATATTTGAAAAAATATAGAATTTTCTTAACGCACCTAATAATAATTAAAAATTAATAAATAGAAAATAAATAAAAATACTCTTATATAAATTTTAAAAAGCTCTGGGTGCACCGGTACTATCTACCAGGTGCCAACTTAAATCTTTAATTAGTGCCTGTGCACTGAACCCCCCGGCCCAAGAGTCTTTACACTGATTTAGGTTTTATAAGGGGGTGAGGTTCCAGTCATGTTCAATAACTTAAGGCTGTTCAAGGTGGCTATCGTTACATGTATTCGTATATGAGATTAATCAGAGATCATTATAAGACTTGACATACGTTTAGTGTATTATTTCGCCCTGAATAAATAATGACTGCAACAACAACAAAATAATTGATATTACTATTATGTAGGTTTGCAGTAATATACGCCTGTGATCATTAAACTAAAACTTATCGATACTATAACATCACTAGCGGAATCGTTGGGAATAATCGACAGTCCATAGACCGCAGCTTATCTCCGATAGCGTATACACTTGCAGTTTTATAGTCTACAGTTTTTACTAAGTTACTAAATATATTTACGAGACCAACCCGCTGAACAGATTTGTTGCACTACAGAAATAATATACTTATTGGTGAACTGATGACACTATTTCTGGTAAATTTATCCAGATAATATACCATGAAAGGAGAAATATTTTATTGTGTTAACACCTATACTGGTTGTGGTGTAATGATCGATAATATGTATGTACCTGCAGGTAAAAATATATAACGTTTTCATAAATTCAAAAATTCACACTCTTTGCCACTCTATTTGTTGTCAGGAATCGTAGTGAAAGATTTTTCTCTATATGTTTATGGATAGCATTCAACGCAATCGAATTTAAACAATTTTTTAGTACAAAGATTAAACTTAAATTATATTTTACATGATATCCAATTAATATCCAATATGTAGAAATGCAATGTTCCTTCCAAGTGAAAAAAATAAAATAAAATGTAGGTAACTTCTCAATTTGAAAAGAAAATTGTACACACCGACTTGTTTTATAAAACTGTTAGTTCTAGTTTAAATTAAAGTATTGAATTTCAATTAAGTCTGAACTTGAACGTTTTACAACTTTATAACAGTAAGTATGTCTTTAATATTTTTTTTGATAATTGTAAATTGTAATAAATAAAAGCTGTGTCACCGGTTCAATTTCATAAAATATGTAAGTAAATTGTAAAACAACTGTATAATAATATGACAGTACTGTTAAATTTGGCAAGGAAAACTTAATCTTAATAGTTCTAAGTTTCTATATAACATATCAGCGACTTATAATAACCATAAAGATAATAGATATTTCACATAATATCTTTGCTGCTACTGCCAAACAAACCGATTAAAGCTAACCGAAAGACACTGACAGTATTGACTTTGAGTTAAAGTCATCTCTCACTCTTGACTTTGACAGGCTGCATTCTAACTTCGAAAGTTCGAAATTTGAAAATAAAACGGATTTTAGTTACATGTTTATTGATTAGTGATTACTGATTACTAATAATAATAAAAATAGACTACGCTTTACGAAGTGCTAGTAAAAAAAGTACAAAAGAGGTGTTAACTTGTGAGGGTCGACTTTTAGTTTTTGAGGTTTTGTTAGTCATCAGCATTTCTAAGTCGTATGGCTTATTACAAGAAAACTCCTCTTAAAATATACATACAAGATGTTTTTCGGGCCAAGCAATCGGAGCACAATAAATATGTTTACGAAATATTTGGCAAACCATTTAAAAATGTTATGTTACATGGGGTGATTACATCAGTATCTAATGCTTCGACTAAATCTAGTTATATTCAATTAAGCGACGCTACAGGTATAAAATTAGCATATTGTTATCAGATTTTAACTTTAGAATTTTTTAAGAAATACACCATCCATTACTATACTAATCATACATACAAAACATATTTTGTATATATTAATAAAGAAATAAGAATTCGTAAACATCAGTTAATTTCAATAGATCTTTCTCTTTTATGAGATTGTGCCACATCTCGTATGTTTACCCTATGTGCCCAGTGGTCATACATACAGTTTCTTTATTATAAGTAATACCTAATTTGTGAGAAAATAACAAATTTCTTAAAATAAAAACGAAATGCAAATATAATTTACATTAAATAATATCTGAATTATTCTTTTCACAGCAAACATACAAGTCTACTGCAACAGTGAGAAAAATAATAATAAATTACCACCTAATTGCATAGATGAGCTTGAGGAACTTAATGTTAAAAATTATAAAATTGGAGATAGGAGGGTTAGAACTAAGTCTTTTATGTTAAAAAAAATTAAAGAGAAAGAAAAAAACAAATTGAAGTTTAAAAAAGGAGATTTTATAAGCATAATTGGAGATATATTTGTTGATAATTTAACAGAAGAAAGGATGATAGCAGCATATGAATGGTATATTACAAGCATAGAAAGAGATCTTATTTGGATGGAAGAATTGATATATTTATATAAAAACTGTTATAATAAAAACCCCAATTTGGTGTTTTAATAAAATTTGTTTTATCTAAAACTATTTATTATGAACTCCTGTTCTCTCAATACATTTAAAGCTGGGTCCACATTTCTAGCATTTCGGTGTATCGTATCTCCGTTGCGTGGCTTCGGCGCGTATCATGATTGCTAGTTTGGACGCATAATGATACATGACGTATCTGATACGGCCCGATCCGCACTAACCGCGTATCTTGATACACCTCGTATCCGATACGCATATCACGATCGGTGTTAACAGGGGCAAGTCACCACTAGACTGTGAGCAATTACTGACATGGCTAAACCTTTTGAGAACGAAGACTAGACTGAACCGAATACGAGAAGGGAAATGTACACTGAAAGACACGCGCCTCAGGAAAAGATACATCGGAAGAAAAGTGAGCGTCCATATTTGTAAAGCGAAAGCCGATCCACTGACATGATACAGTATTTGATATGTATGGACGCGTGTTTTACAAGATACGCCTTAAAAATACGACATGGACAAAATGAGTGTCCATATTTATGATACAAATACTAGATACGATATGACTGATCGTGTAAGTCAACATGCTACAAATGTGAACCCGGCTTAAGTTGTTGTAAGTAAAAATGGTATTGTTACATACTGCTGTGCATGCTAATTGCTGTGAGTTTGCTTATGTGGAAAATAGGAAAAGAGGTGAATAAAAACTTTGCTATTTCAGCCATTTTACAATTATTATTCTGTAACAATAATCTTTGACAACTCTTTAATGTTTGTTATTGTAGTTTGACAAAACAGGAATCAACATTGGTTGAAATATATCCAATATATTGAGAAGTTCCCTATTAGTAAAGTAGAATATTATACGCAATTATATTAAAATTTTATGTAATTTATTTTCTATTACTAACGTAAACCTTGGCTAATACATAATTATAAATAAAAAAGTAATTAATAGATCTATATGTAATACATATACTTAAACCAAGAATAGTTTATTACTTAGGTCAAACTAACAATAATGATTTCTCCATTGACTTGACAGTTGACGCATAAACTATAAAGGTTTGTTAGACAGTGACATTAAAGTTAAAACGGTGGTCGGTGTTTTTAATTTTTTACCTATCTTCATAGAGTAACTTCTTATATAGGAAATGCCTATCTTTCGCTTCACTGAGTAAGTAGTTCGATCATTAATTTATTAACAGATTTTACTTGGAATAGACCACAATTTATTAATAACGTGTACACCTTAAAATATCTGGTAAAAATACACTTATTATATCAGTTCTTAATAAATAACCCGATTAAATGTATTTAAAATAAACTTTGCCTTAGATTTCAATCCTTGATTCTTATTTTTTAGAACCATGGCGAACCAGGGACTTTCACCCCAAGAAATCGAGGCGTTATGTAAAACTCCAAATCCTGCTACAAAGGTTTGTAAACCTTCTACTATTATTTTATACATTACTTAGCCTTACAATACTTGTCTTCTTACAAAAACAAACCATTGATAAAAAAAATTAAATTTTTATTATAATAATTATTCCAGGAGTTTATTTTTCAACAAACCATGTACCGCATCAAGGACCCACGAAAGTCTATACCATTCTACACTGGAGTACTTGGTATGACCTTATTAAAACAGCTTCATTTTCCAGAAATGAAGTTCTCGTTATTCTTCATGGGATATGAAAACTCCAATGAAATACCATTAGATGAAAAAGAAAGGACTTCTTGGGCTATGTCAAGAAAAGCCACTTTGGAGCTAACATAGTAAGTGTTGCAAATGCGCACACCTGAACATTGCAATAAGTAGACATTTAATCATAATGAACTAATTATGATATTTTTTATATTAATTTAAAAAAAATATAATAGTTGAGTAGAATAGTGGCATTTATTTTGGCAGATATATTATGAATTTGGAGACTTTAAATTATAATCATGGTGTGATAAGAAATATTATCACATTTGACCTTTTTATCTACCATCGAAGTGTTTATAAAAAATCTTTGATTTAAATTTAAAGAGTTATAAATAAAATTAATAAAATTGTTTATATTAGGTTTTTGAGTCAGTCGGTTTCTTTCCCACAGAAGCCCAAGAATAAGTTATTTATGATATAAATTTTCAGCAATTGGGGCACTGAGAATAATGATTCTAACTATCACAATGGTAACTCAGATCCTCGTGGGTTTGGACATATTGGAATCATGGTCCCCGATGTTGATGCTGCTTGCGCTAGGTAACTGCTACCACTAACATCTATAATAGATTTCCAGTAAATGAGCTTATTATTTTAGAAATCCCTTCTTTATCAATAATTACTAAACCACTCAGCAAAGATAAAACAATAGGCTGTGGATACATGACATTATTTAATTGTAATTTGGTCTAGTTTATTTTACCAATAGATTAAGCATCATTATGTTTCAGTATTAAATGTATTGTATGATATAAATTTAGTGATTAGCTTATGCAAGCAAGGTTTTGAAACTGAGTTTGAGAAATAGTAGTTTAACAAATTTTATAATTTCTTATATAAATGAGATCAAACCTCAAAAATCAGACAAGCGCAGAACACCTTCTGAAAATTTCGTCAAAAAAAGGAAACTTGAGTATTTCGGACACGTTTTACGTAACTCCAAAAAATACGAGCTTCTTCGACTAATCATACAAGCAGTGGCAGGTAGAATGAAGCCTGGCCGTAGATGCATATCTTGGTTGGGTCTTAAAAAACCTAAGACAATAGCTTGGAAAGCACAAGGTCATTGATTAGAAACGCGGCATCTAAAATTAAACTAGCTTTGACAACGCCAACATTCGCAAGGAGATGGCACTATGAGAAGAATAATAAAATCAATTTTACTTATTAATTTTGTTTCAGATTTGAAGAGCAAAATGTGAAGTTCATTAAAAAACCCCAGGATGGCAAAATGAAGGGTTTGGCCTTCATTCAGGATCCGGATGGCTACTGGATCGAGATTTTCAATGCTAATTGTGTTAGCCAGTAACATACGAGTTGTGAAAAGATACAAATAATTTTTGTTTTAACACTATGAGACCCTTTATCACATAAGTGCAGTAACATATAAGGAAAGTACTGTACTCTAGACAGAGATGCTCATGTACATAATAAGTTATATCAAAATGTCAAACTTGACATTTTGATTGAGCTTTTAATCATTATCTATTATTGACAATACTGTAAAGTATTAGATTTTACAAATAAATGAATTATTTGTATCTTGGTATGGTCAAGATGCTTATTGTGAGCCAATGATAAATAGAGTGTCAGATATTAAGTTTATACATGTGTTATAAACACTTGATTTTATAAATAGCTGTAACTTCAAAAAAACGTAACGAAAATAAAATATTTTATGTAAAATTTGCACATTTATAACATGTCTCTAATATAAAACTTGTTGATTATCATGCTGTGTTTTAATTCAAGGACCCAGCAGTTCGAAACTATTTTAGAATTTAAGAAAGATAGAGCAAAATAACATAAACAGATAATAGATTAAGTTTGTGGAGGAACCATGTTATTTCGTTACGGTAAGCAATCGCTAGATGGTGCCAGCAAATCACCCTTTCCACAACCCATCATCAATTCATTCAAAAACCCGATACAGCAGTTTTAGTGTGATTCAGAAAGATTAACTCTGTATCTTCATTATATGAAATAATGCATTTTTCGACACCAGTAGCCGCCAATTAGTTTAATTTAATTCGACTCAGTCAAACTAATTGTTGTAATTGTTAAGTGTGGCTAATTTTTGTATTTAATTGTTTGTATAAAGCAAAATCTGCAGTTTTGTGACTCTTACAAACATATACCTACGTCCCACTGTATAGAATTTAACAATATAATAAATTGTAATTGGCTGAAAATTCTGTTTATTCTAAATTATACGGCAATTTAGTTTAAACGTCCATGTCATGATTTTTCATGATTTTTCACAGTACGTGTGACAGACTATATATTTGTTCTAGTATCAGATCAATTTGTTGTTGTAAAGATGAAGTCGTTGTGCTACGTACTCGCTATAAACGTAGTTTTGAGTGCCGCTAATCCTTTGGTAAGAATTAAATATTCTAATAAAATCTGTTGTTTATGACAGAAACTTAGGTAATTTCAATATTAAACTATTTATTTATAATAGGATGCAAGAAACGCCAGTGATGAATCTCAAACACAATCCAGAAAAGTAAAGCACACGATTTCAAGAATTTTCAGCGTACCTAACAACCAGGCGAGAACAGTTCACGATGGTGGATACTATGATCAGCTGATGAAAATGTTAACAAGCGAATCTGTGGGAACATCGAAATTGGAAGATAAAGACAAAACTAGTACAGATTTTACTTTACTCCATACAATAAAAGGTGTATATCCTGAGTCTGAATCGCAAAATGAAATACATTTACAAACAAACAAAAATATACAGACCGACGGTGCTGTACGTATACTTGGAACTAAAGAAAGAGAATTAAATGCAGATATATTAAATGAAATTATACAGAACCTTACGGCTTCAAATGGCGGTAAACAAATTCGAAATGGAAAATTAGTCATTTACTACGACGAAAACGAAAATCCCAGCCAAAATGTAATTGAAAAAAACGAAAACGTTGGAAATTCGAGATTGAAATTTGCAAATATAATTCGTATTGAAGAAGCAATACACAATTTATTTATACAGTATAAAGTGCCTGAAAATATATATTATGCCATAAAAGCACAAAATGTTGATGCAAAAGACCGCATTAAAAATCTTATTATTGCATTTGTCAAATTCATAGCCAGCGAAGGACAAGTAAATTCGGATATAATAAACAAAGTAAAGATTTTGATTTCTGATGATAATATAGATATAGATCTGGGGAAACTGCTTATGACATCGGTAAGTTAAATAATAATAAAATGTACCAGTTGTTTTAGTTGATGAATAATTTTAATATTTATTTCTTACAGGACGCTAACGTTGGTGTTATCAATCTTGACACTGACCCACCAACAAATGCAGTTTCAGATGTCATAAAGAATATTTTTGATGGTTCAGATAAAGTTGATAGTGAAAAGAACGAACAGATATCCGATGTAACAAGAAGTTTAGATTTTGCTGTGATAAATGAACTTGAGCCCAGTAAGGAAACACCCACCGTAAACTTGTCAGTAAATGCAAAAGTTTTTACCGATCCAACAGTAACGTCTACATCGTTAAACAATTTAAGAGACATTGTACACAAAGACAATTCACAAGAAATTATAACAACTATAGAAGGAAATAGTAATTTATTAATTCCCTCTAAAGTTTACACAAAAGAAAGTGTAAATCCAGTGGTCTCAAATGTTACTGCTAAGAAAAATATCCATGAAGCAAAAAAAAACACATCTGACAGCATACTCGGGACAATTATCGATTATAACTTAGCAAAGTCTAAGCAACAGACAGAAAGAGACAATCGAAATCTTTTAAACCCAGTAGGGCTTCAAGTTGTTAAAGGTTCTATAACCGGCAATATTAAAGACATGACAAAGAGCAAAGATATCTTAAATCAAAAGAGGACACAGCTTCATAGTTTAAGAACGAAGTTAGACTTTGAAACTTTAAAAAGGATTTTAAACGATGTTATGGGTGATAGCATTCCATATTTACAACAAGTAGATCCAAATGTTCCTGTATTCTCAAATATACCTGTAGAAGAATACTTAAATCATAATAACGGAAAGCCATTCCTAATTTACGTTGTATTTCCAGAATCAGAAAAATCTAAAATGTCTGACCCTGTATACCACGATACATTTATCCCCACTGAAAAAGATAATTTTTATGTAGTAGATGATGATATTAAAGCTATTTTAACAAATTATTTCAAAAATTCCAATACGACACCTGAATTATCTGGAGAAAATGATTCAAATTCTATTTTACATGTAATCAAAGACGAAATCGCTAATAAGGAAGTAGAACAAGACATTAAGGATACCAAGCAACGTATACCCGATAAATTATCGCCAGACACAATTATTGATATAATAGCCAAAATCAAAAACTCAATTGGAAGACATCGCCAAAATAAAATGCAACATTCTGAAAATACCGAAAAGGAATTGATGGATTATATTATTAAAAAAATCTATGACTCTAAAGTGGGTAAAAATAAATTAAATAACGAAGATAATCTCCTCGATATTATAGAAACGATAACTCATGGAACTGCCACTGATCAGCAGAAGAAAGAAAATGACATTTATAAGCAATTACTTATTCTATTTCCAAATATTGGCCACGGTATTATTCGAAAGGGCATAAAAACGGATAGATTAGATAAATTAAAAGAATTGCTTTTGCAGCTAAAACATTCGCCCAATGACGACAACACTAGAAGTATAACAGAAGATCCAAATTTCTTTAAAAAATATTTGCAGGCAATATTGAATCACAAAAGTGCAAACGATATTGATATAACAAGTGAACAAGAAAGATATCTTAATTTGGCAGAAGAACTTATAGAACGAATGAAATATCTTCAGATGGAATTAGAAAAAAGAAATATCTCTCGTCAGACACAAAGAGAGCTTATTAAAAAAGAAGTTCAAGAAGAACTTTTGAAAATCAACACAGATAGTATTGAATCCTGTGTTAAAAGAGCAAACAAATTAGTAGAATTAAGTATTGAAAAAGTACTTCAGAAGAGTATATTATAATTCTATTCTGTTTTAACCTAAAATAACAGAGTCAAATCCTTTTATTTTTGTGTTTTATTTCTTACCAATACGACTATCCCTTTTGAATACTTATGCAATGATATTCTTTATAACATGAAATCATACTGAAATGTAAAATATATTTTTATATCAGAGGGGTATAATCTTGAGCTTGTGATTTTATAATTACTTACACCAGTCGCGAATTTGTAGCAATTATGATACGTGATTTCACGCTGATACGAGTACTCTAGCAATTGGCCTGTTGGCGGTATTTTTGCTTCATCCGTGGTTAAAGTGCTAGGTAACATCATGCACCTGGGATTTTTTGTTTTTTTCATGGGTGTTGCTCCGGTCTATCTAAAGAAAGAGGTATTTTTTATTCTAGCGAAGAAAAGTTTACGTCAACGACTATTAAATAGTGTATTTCACTTAAAATTTAATTCTGCCGCATATATAATAAATTTATTGATTTTTATAGGATCGTGATCCACAGGAACTTTATGAAAACTCCAATAGTAGATGTCCAAGCAATAAGATTTTACTGGATACATTAAGATACTTAAAAGAAAATTTAATTGATGATACAAGTTTGACTTTAAGTCCAGATAATTTCAAAGAAGTATTAGACAGTACGATTCAATATTTAAACTCAACTTATGGAAGTGATGAAATCACCGGTAACCATACATCGCATTTGAAGACAATAATTGAAAACTTCAATCACAGAGAGAAGAAAGAGGTGCTCAGAAGTGATTCACATTTTGGAATTCTACCAGAAACACTAAAGGGAAGTATAGGCCTACAATTTCAATTGCCAACAATAAATCATCCCGACTGTGAAACACTTTTCAAAGCAATTGTTAATGCCATTAATACTGCTTACCTACAAATGAATAGCTTTTGTCTAAAATCCGGTAAATGCAATGTACAAAGTAATAATATTTTGCATCATGGAAATGCACCTTGGCGAGGTCCACATATTTTGTCGCAGATAAATAATTTACCGTCCTCGAATCAATTAACCAACCAATCTAATATAATTGATATCTTAGGATCGTATCCACAAAACGGTGATGTAATAAACTTACTCCAAAATTATAAGCCGAATACCGAATATGCCTTCAAAAGCCTGCCGTTTTGGCCAGAAGTTAAAAATAATATCCCCAGTGTTCTACCGCCTTCAGCGCAAGGTAATTTATTTCAACAGGTTCAAGATGATAAAGTGAACAATGGCAACCAAAACCCAGATCCCTTGACTATACTTCAGAGTTTTAGGCCGAAGTACATTGACATGATTAAAAATCATGGATTACCGATTCCTCAAGATAAAAACAATTTATGGAATATTCTTCAACATTTAAGACCAAACACGTCTGTATCTGTAAATAAAAATTTGCCTCATTCTGGACACCTAGTTTCAACAGTAAATAATGGAGATATTACGGGGAATTGGAATGACTTAACGAGAGGTCAGGGCTTAGTAGAGGCTATGACGGTTTTAAATCAACCTACAGGATATATGAGTATACCAGGCCCTCAAGACGTAATGAACCATCCGAATGGTATCTTTAAAACTCAAAATCACACTTTACTAGAAAACAACTACACTGCACCGACTCCTTTGTTTACATCCCAGTTCAATATGAAACCCGTTTACAATAATGGAGATGCGACACAAGTGAATAAGAATATTGCGGATCAGACAGGCAATATACCATGGGACAACGACTTACGCCTTAATGCAAACTTTCCAATTTTTTTAGACAATGACGTCAACAGGAATATACCTACACCGCAGTCGGGCTTTAATGTTCATTATATTGATCAAAATGTGGGTGTACGGCCTAGTTATGAAAGTAATGGTTTTAATATGAAGCCTCCGATGAATATTCAAACTGTAAAGTATACTTATGACCAAGGGCAACCGCAAGTGAGTCAAAATGGAGGACAATATTTGAATCAGAACTACTTTAACCGAATAAAACAATACTATCCAACTGCACCTCTCAACCCTAATCTGAAACTTCAAACTTCAAATACGTTTATAGAAAAACAAATTTCTAATCCGCAATTTTCAAATTGGCATCAAAATCAGGAAATATTACAAAATCCTTTTCAGTATCGCGGCATGACAAATTTACCGAATAATATCTTAAATGTAAATCAATTTCCACATTATCAAACAGGAGCTCAAATAACAGATTACACACTTGCAAATCCTAATATTTCTAAAGAGTTGATCGATTTGTATCGCCCAGCTATGACGAATGGGGCTAAATTGAACATCGCACCTAATAAAAATGGTATAGTTGAGCTAACGTTTGCGTTACAACGTCCACAATCGTTTGTTTATAAGCCTCTGTACTATGTCAAGTATAGACTTCCGTATCAAACGTATAAGTATAACGTCCAAAACATTCTTCAAAAAAGACCATTCTTACGTAACAGCCCGACCGAATTATATGGAGAGTTAATTGAAGTTGCTAATATCAGTGAATCATCGCAAGATCTAAAACATTTAGCAAAAGAGGAAATATCTAAACTTGTTGTTACTAACGGTGCGTTAGTGAAAGCTAAGATGATAGATGAATTGGGAGACAAGAAAGCAACGATAGAAAATGATATAAAAAGCGTACTACGTACAGCTTCGAATTTAAATCCGGAAGAAATGCTAAACGCTACAAAAAGGGCTTTAAATCAAGTGGAAGAAGTAATAAATACTACAGTTTCAAATACAAATACACTCAACGAAGAAACCTCCGAGTTACCGGTTAAAGTTTTAAATACCAGGTCTATAGAATACCCATTTTCCAATCCACATTTCTCTAGCTCTAATTATTTAGGAGTCGGACCATTTATTACGAAAAATAATGTAGTACCGCCAAAATCTATTAACTAGAACTCGCATTTTTACATAAGAATGTGTGTACGATTTAATTAAAAATTAAAATTATATTTTAAAAGTGTTAGGTATCAGTTTAATTTTTCCTTAAAGTAGGTTTTTAAATTTATTGTAACTACGTGTAAACTCTTTATAATTCCATGACGTTTTTATTTTATAACGTTTAATTTAACACAAACCCATACATTTATTCAGTCTGTTAAACGCAACAGCCTTTCTTCATTTCGAAGAAATATTTTCATATTTAGACAGCAACAACATACTTAACTGTTTTAATAATCAGCTTACAAAACTAACCGTTTGAGGTGCCGAAATTTCTAATTGCATTAACACGTGTGCCATTATTCTTAGATTACATTGCCCGTAGGAAATTTTGGTATTTGTCACAAAACGCACCATCGTCACCTATCGTATATTATTAGTCGTAAACAAGCTGTCAAGATGGTCAATAAATGAAAAGCGTTATGTTTTAATGAAAAAGTTTATTTGATACGTGCGATAGAAAAGGGAGAACCCTATTGATGCGTTGCGGTGCGGCGTCTCATCTGATTGACGCATTGTCTGCGTTGCGTCTATGCAGGACGTCGCTATGCAAGAAGGTATAGGTATATGCCGTCGCAATGGACACACACGACCGTGTGCTTTTATTTCGCCAGCGCCGAATTAAACTTAGAAACCATAGAAGATTCTGGATATCTCCTCTTATAGCATTAAGAAATAGTGATGGTCAGTTTTTATGCAGGAATATAGGGAGTTGTTGTTAGATTAAAAAAAATTTTTTTAATTTTATTAGAATTAATGGCCAACTTGAATTATTATTTGGTGAATACCAACTTCAGGAACCCTCTAGATTCAATTGAAATGATTGGTATTACATTGAGGAAAGTAATACAAATTTTATAATAATGTTAATCTGTTATTCATTTCACACCAAGGCAAAATTGTAATTCTTCTCGACTATCATCATTAAATATTGTAGTGTTCGCTGAATAGGTAGCTTCCGGTGGTGATGGTAACTCGGCATGCAGTCCAGTTTGATATCCTTGTGACTGCAATGGTGTTGATTAATACTGTTGTGGTCCAGTTTGATATCCATGGTAAAATAAAAAATGTCTTTTCATCCGTTGAAATCAAGAATCAAATCTTGACGAGTAATTTGTAATAGTTTTATTACTGTTAGAATTTCCTTCTACTACTACTGTAGGTATAGATTTCCTTTACTTTATTCCCAATCAACAGCAAATCGAAAGTGCACACGTTGATGCTTCTTGCCCTCTCCTCCTCTTTTTACCAGGTGTGAAAGACACCATCATCAACATAACCATATTCGATATGCATTCAGCTACGTTTCGCCGTATAATACTGGAAACACCTATAAAGAAGACACAGTTAAGTACCAAAGAAAAATATAAAATAAAGTATAATATGACAACCACTCAGTCCAACATAACGGTCAATTCTATTAGAATTAATATATCACACGATTTAAAATCGAATTCAAACGATTTAATTTCAAACTCAATATTGTTTGATTTACCGAGTTGGGCGGAAATCAAATTAGTCTATCGTTATGACGCCGAAACCATCTGGCAACACTAGTTAAACTGTAGTGTTGCCAGATCAGATTTTCCCTACATTTACGGGTTTTTCAACCGAGCTAGGAGCAGAATAGGGGGAAAGAATATTTGGGGGTTTTTTAGGGCAAATTTCAAAATAACGCCAAGTACAGTTTTTTTGCTATGGTTCTGATTTTGGAACTTAATTGAAGTACGAACACATCCTAAGAATAGGACCCGCGTGCTTAACCTTACTAATTGTATAATCGTTTAAGCTGTCACAGAACGATGTGACATTAATTAAATACAAATAACTACAATTAAATTAAAATTCAGTAATACATATAAGAAAATATAATATATTTTGTGTAATTTATGGTTTTTGATCATTATTTTTTACTAAAAGTATTTATGTACCGCATATATATAGTGTCGCATTGACTTTTAGGTTGTTCTCATGGTGACCCAGATTTCAAGCCACGTGGTCCTAAATATGATAATGGGCGGAGGAGGGTCTATCTCAACTGGTGAAATCAAATAAGTCTAGGGGTATTACGTCAAGACCATCTGGCAACACTGAAATAAAGTATTCCCCTATGCCTATGGACTTGTTTCTGGCGAATAAATGATTTTAAAAAAAAAGTATTCCCTTAAAATATCTTTGATGATTGATCATTGATGTTAAATGTTAATGTCCACTGAACAATAATAAACAGCATGGTAGTCATTTACTATTATTAAATATTTACTATTTAAGAAACGAAGTAGTTAACACTAAAAGACAATTTGACAGACATATTGCATATTTTTCGACTTGTTTGTTGAACATTTTGAGAAAATGTAAATACGAAATAAAGTTTTTAGTTACATCTACCAGTCCACCCAGGAGTTATACTTAAGTTACAGAATAATCGTGTTGGACTACTAAATGATTATTAAACACCAAAAATGATTTCACGAAAACCGATTTTTCAAAAACCTGGTATGTAATATTTGGCATTAGGCACATCATCACTACAAGCAAACTAAGCTACTACTAACTGTTTACTGTATCTTTAGTCTTAAGGTCGATTTCTTATAATTATTTTATAAGGTTATAAATTGAAAAATTTTTATTAGAAAAGCCTTCTATGCCTAGCCTGTGACAATAATTATAAGTCAAAACATCATTGTTCATAATCCTGTTTACATTTATTATATAAACAATTGACTTAATTCGTTTAAAGTACTTTAAACAATGACATGTCTCTAGAGTGATTATTAATTTATATAAATCAAATTAAAGTTCCTCCATACCTGGATCAATTTAAGTGGTTTACACTTAAATTGAGTTTTGTTTACATTGCATAATTTACCAGCTTGTATGTATATAATAATAAATAAGAGGTGTTATTACTTTGCATGGACATGTTTCTAATATTTTTTTTGTTTTAAAATATTGACATCTAGTTATCACAAGTCCATATGTTCAGTTACAAAACTTTTTTCAGCTGATGATATTCTCTACCCAGTTAGAAACAAAAGTGGGGAGATAGAAACACTGGTAAACCCTAACATAGATACAGCCTTGACGACAGATACAGATTCTAAAACTAATGTTGTGTATAATCGATATCACCACTTACCTTTAGAAACACAAAGACAGAGGCTCCCTGTCTTTCAATATAGAAACCACATATTGTATTTGTTGGAGAAATATCAGACCTTGATATTAATTGGTGAAACGGGCTGTGGGAAGTCTACTCAAGTGCCTCAGGTAAGTAGTATATATATGTAATTTATTTTTTAGTTTTCAATCTGTGAGAAATATGTAATTCCTTTTAGCATTAAAGTTATGAATCAATATTAAAATGATTTAATTATTATTTACTACACCTGCTTTTATCTTTTTTACAAAGTGTAGACTTTTATATTGAGGTATGATCATATAACTACTATTACTTATAATCAAAATATTCACTTGCTGAAACAAACAAAAGTTGTGTACATAACTACTATTTGTTTTTCATTATTGATTGATTTTTCCTGCATCATGTTTCCTAATATTTTGATATTTTTACCATAGATGTTGTTAAGATTTAATTTTATTACCTACACCAAAATCGTAAGACCATCATTAATATTTTATTTATAAAGATTTAACTAACTAACTTTATTTAAATTATGCTCATTACCTTTTAAATGCAGTTTTAGAATAAATATTTATCAATATTTTTTCAAAAAATCCTTTAAAATTACTTCATTTATCTTGCAAACATTACCTTTTCTATTTTAATTATCTGTAACATCTGTTTAAACAAAATTTAATAGCGGAGTATGCTTATTGAACCCAAGCAGATATTAATGCACCTAACAATTCTGTGGCAATCCTAATAATGGCTAATGCTCAAATATTTAATTAGTAACGCCTTGTATTACGCCTATAAATTTTCTTAGTTTCTACAAATTTGGAAAATGTTGAACAGTCTGCGTTAAACTGCTGGGTCGTAATTCATTGTTGTTCGTCTGCTGTAATTTGTAAACTTTCAACTTTGTTGTCATTCTACCGCCCGCGGCCGCGGTATGCGCACGCACGTTGTCGTATTCGCTCGTTTCCAGCAAATCCATAATTATTCTGTAAACATTGTCGATACTCTTCAGACATTCAACAAGCTTCTTCAAAGTTTACCTAAGCAGCGGGCAAATTTAGCCGACAAGTTTCGTATAAAATTGTAAACTCGTTCCATGAGCTGACATCGATTTAACGGACTTCTAATAAATGCCGTTGTTTTACGAGAGTCGTGCGGGTTTCGAAGGAAATGTGCAGTGCGATAATAAAAAAGTTGTGTGTTATATGTGAACGGATTAAGATTTAGAACGGAACGGACTTCAATTCATGTTAATTTTTACGAACGATAAATTGTGATATCGAAAATAGTACGTGTGCGGTCGTGCCTACGCGTTTAAATGGGATTACGGAATTTGGATTGTGTAAACCGTTCTACCGTTTGGGAAGCAGCAGAAGTTTTTATTTTTGACGTAACCCGTGTTAATCTTGTCCTTGGCTAGAAATAAACCTGCACATGCGTGAACGAATAATATTATATATTACAATATGATGTGGCCTTCGTCTCAAGCTAGTAAAATTCTCACAGTTTTACTCTTACTAGTCGTCGTTTACTGTATTTTTATGGACGCGCTTCTGTACTTACGGATAGAAAAATATGGGTTGGACCAGTTTGAACAATTAGAAAATGACACTCAAGACTCCTCGACATCCAAGAGTATTTATAGGAATTATGACGACGAAGTCTGGATCCCATGCAGCATTAATCCCTTGTGTCACCCGACCGTGAAGGCACTCATGGTCGATCACATAAATCACTACATTTATGGACCGCTATGCTCGATTCTGGATATAGCTTTAGGAATATCTGATAGACTTTTATTTTTGACACCGAACATGATATCGTTCACCCATGTTGTTATCGCTCTCATTGGAGCCAAACTTTTAACTTGTCAAAACTTGGCTGCTCGGCGTATTGGAATAATATTATTTCAAATAAGAATGTTTTTAGATGACCTCGACGGTCACGTGGCTAGGGAAAGAAAGCACATTAAAGGGGAGAGATCGGAAGTCGGGACATTGGGGTATTGGGTCGACGGTATTTGTGATTTATTAGGGGTAATATGTATGATGGTGGGGATCATGTTGTATCTTAAGAATAATCCCCCGAGACGTGGCTACAAAGGTACACCAGTGAGCACTTTGCCTTATCATCAATTAAAGGAAATTAACTCGAGTGAAGATATCGAGAAAGATCATACGACTGATATAGGAATTTCATACAAAACTAAAGTGTCCTTCCAGAGAATTGTTCAGGTGATAGGTCTATTTTCCGGGCAGATGCTCTTGTCTTCCCTCGCTTGGAATAGATATATTGACTTATATCAAAATCTGTTGGAAAATTGCGTTGAATACGATATTGTTAGGCGAATAACAGCCTTCAAATCTACAAAGTTCTATGTGGCGACGGGTATGTGGCGGATAGTCAACCCGCACAGTTATCTTCATTTGCTCTCTTTAGCAGTGTTTTGTGATAAAACGTGGGGTTTCTTGAAAGCTGTCCACTACAGCGGTTACATTGGCTTAGTGATTGCTGCTGCGGCTTCAGAGTATTTTACCGAAAATATAAGATATTTTGTCGTCAATGGGTTAGATGTATGAGAAATTAATAGAAACTGATTGTGAATTTTCAACAAGCAAACGTCCATGTGAGATAGTATGTAACTTGTAAGAATGATTAAGAGCTATATATAGTAGGTAAACTATTATTTTTTTAATAATCTGTTAAACAATCCACTTTAAATGACCTTGACAAGTATAATTCGGGTAATTATAACAGTTTACCTCAAATGTGTAACGCGATTAAAAATAAATTATTGTATTATTTTGTTATAGTTTGGCTTTACAGTCTGTACTATTTATTTCTCATGTACCCGAGCCGAAGTACATTACTGTGACAGTTAAACCATAGACGATACGCAGAGACTGATCGAGAGTTCCGACCGCTCTAGGCTATTAATCTGGATTGGCCCCTTTATTTTTTTTTTTAATTTAATAATCTGTAAAAAAACCCTTTCTATCCTACATTAGGAAGAACTATGGAAGTTTTTGGCGAAGTGTGGAGCGCAAGTAACTTTTTACTCTTTTAAGTCCTGTAAAAGACCTTTCGCCGCTGCAATTCGTTACACCCATTGTCAAAAAATTAATAATATTATATCCTCATTCGGGAACATAAAAGAAATATTTTTTTTATTAATTGCAACAAAGCCTTTGGGGTTCAGGGGTGTCGCAGAATGAATGGACGCATTCCAAACACACTCCTAAATCAGTGTGATATAGTTGTTCTATTTTGGTCTTTTTACTTTGATTTTTTTGGAGATGGTACCTACCATCGATTCTTAATCTAATTTAAATAATACAATTTGCCATCTGTTTCCAGTTCTTATTTCATTTAGTATTTTGTATCGGTCTAGTTGAAATTGCAGATATGATGCATAGCATCTTCCCTAGCGAAGACGCGATTTAAGCGCGCCCGCGACCCTCTAGACTCTAGAGTAGATGGTCGCTCCCTAGGCTGCAGCCTAATTATCCTAAGGGTTAATCAGGCCCTGACGATACGCATTTATCACAAGTTAAATTTTATTATTAAAATGTGTCACTATCATCTCTAAGCAGAATTATAATTTAGCTATGACAATGTAATCACGTGACAATTTATAGGTATATTAATTTTTATTTAACCATTCAACGTATTTTTTTCTAATTTCCCCTGGAGGTAATAAAATAATCCAGTGAACGTTTTTAACACACGCAATGTTTATTTCGCGAAATGCCTGTTTGACATCTTGTTTCAAAATAGCTATTTTAACAATATTTTTGATTAGCTTTTTGTCGACGCTTGTTAAAAGCTCTTTCTCAAGGTGAATATTGTGATATTGTGAAGTAGTAATCCATTGTGCCAAAACAATGGGAAGTTTACAAGGCTAGAATGTTGACTGATTTTTGTAGAGGTATCAGGTTTTTATATCCCGGTATCCGAGACCGACTACCTGGTTCTATTAATGTGAGACATATTTTATTAGTTACATGTCCAAAAATAAATTAAAACAACAAAATTAATGTACAAATTCTAAAATGTAAAACTATTTTCATCCTTTTTAGAGAGATTGCTGTTTGTCTAATAAAAAGTGCCAATCTTTGGCTGGCCTTGATGAAGATAGTACCCCATTGATAAGGGATGATAGTTTATATGTAAAACTTTTCCTATCCTAACTTGTGATCTATTAAACATGTACTTCCTAACACATACTATATATTACTATTATTTCTAAGATAGCCCGATTTTCATATATAAATTCCGCTGTTAGTTAAACATAATTCACATTGATCTTATATAATGTGTTATAATCTGGAATTGAAGATATATTGTTAACATAGAATATATGTGTACATATTATCGCGACAATAAGATTTTAATTAAACGTTGTGTTATAAATTCGTGTTAACCTAACTTAACCTAACACGAATAACGTTTATAGAAATTTATGTATTTATAATATATTTAAATTAATAAAAAGTGACCTGGATGTGTTCTTCTAGAAATTTGTTATTATTTTTAATCTCTAAATTTTCTGTGCGATGTAAAATTATCAACCATAATTTAATTGAAATGCTCACGATATTATTAATTTATTGAGATAAAAGTTTTTCTAAAAGAGCATTAGATAGCGTCCGTCCAAAGTTCACACTTAGCATATTTATGATAAAATTCACAGACGGTTAAATTTAATAAAGCTACAAATTTCTCGAAATTGCGTTTCGTGTTTCATAAATCAAATCCAAAACAGATTTAAGTGTTATCATGAACTTGCACACGTGTTCGATTACAAGAGATAGATATATGTTGTGTATATATAATTACGAATGTTGATTTACCATAAAATCTACTGCACATTATACAATCAATTAATGAAGCACGTAACATCACATTTAATAATTCTAACACACAGACAAAATTATGTTGAAAATCAGTGGTAATGATGCCCGTGCCCCACCCACGCGAAATGCTAAACAGTTAAGTCAAGTATTAATTTCTGTGTGTGATGGATTATTTGTACTATGTTTTAAGTGTTAAGAATATTAAAGCGTTATCTGTGATTTATTTGTAATATCGATTATTGAAATGCAGTTGAATTACAGTTATGACATTAGCGTTTTAGAAATCGTACTCGTTCATACAGTGCTAGTGTTTATTATGTTTTATGAATAAGATAATTAAAATAATAGTTTTATTGAAATGTACCTACTGTTATAAAATAAAACATTTGGTTAATTTTTAATATAAAGGAATTGATTTTTCAGCCGAGTGTTGTCAAATAGTAATAAAAAAATAAATAAAAATATTTTTTAACGTCTTACAATTTTATTTATTTTATTATAAACAAAACTATTAATAAAATAGTCAAAACTTTCATTATAGACAAGTAGGTTATCAGCCTTCTGTGCCTTATTGGGGCATCGAGTCGCGAGCTCATTACATATTTTAACATATTTTTAATGAAATAAAATACCTAAATATAAATAATTGGAAACCGAAATGGCTGTTGCCCCGTTGAGTATTAAAGTTTCTCTAATGCTTACTTTAAATTAGTAGTGTCAATCACTCGTGTGGTTATGTAATTAATGTAGGTGGTTTTAAAAAAATATATTTCTTTTTTTTTATTATTTAGCAAATCGTGCACCACTAACTATAAAATAGTCGCCTGATTTATGTGTTTTTTACGTCGTATTGGATATGCGAGTCGTATTTGTTACTGACCGTTTTTGTTTGGAAAAATCATCGACGTAAAGTAACTGCCATTGAAAAAACCGTTATATTTCATCATTTCACTTATATTGCAATTATTAATAAAAAAACTTGATTATAGGCTCCACTTTTGTGGGAGCATTAACCTTTTAGATTTTTGTTATATGTAATAACCATTATATATGTATAACATTAAGATGCGACGTTGTCTACGTGGAAGGAGTGTAAAAACCTGTGCTTCGTAGGAAACAGCTAATATAGTCGTAAATCTTATATGTCCTATAGTCCTGTATGTTCTTGGAATATAAATTTTATAAGTAGATTTTTTCTCTTATGTAAGGGACGAGAGAAAAATTAGCCATCTGTAACTCCAGGTTTTAATGGTGGTATCCCATTCTCTTGCAAGCATCTAACTGTAACTATGCACAATCAACTCATTTTGCTTTGGCAAGCAAAGTATAAAACTAATTAATATAAAGTTATATTTAACATATACATTGATCACACATTTTGAATATGTCGGAACCATTTATGCTGAGTTAAATGTAAATTTGCGTATTTAATTAGTGGAGTTTATTCTTAATGTCTAGGTACTACAAAAATACCTCAATAGCACCATTTCGCAGCCGAGCATTCAAGCATGGATTTCTCCGTGAAACACGTGCGAATATACTTTCTTACACCTGAGAGAATTAGGTTGTTTTAAATACCTATACAGTAATTCGTGTGCGTAATAAACGGTAAAAAAATCATTTATCTATTATAAATAAATTATGAGATGAAAAAGATAACGAATTACTTACGAACCAATTCTTCTTTGGGTCCGTACAGGACAGAAACAATTCTTAAAAAGTCGACAACGCACTCGCGAGCCCTCGGGCATAGAGAGTGCCCATGGGCGGCGGTATCATCCTCGTGCCTCATGCCCGTCCATAAAAAAAACCCGCCCGTGCTAGTAAACAGATTGTGAATTTTAACTTCCCTCAAAAAATGTATAAAAATTTGACACGTCTATTAACAACACATTTAGTTAAAAATTAAAAGTCTTGCTTTCCATATGCTTAAGTTCAATTTCAAATGTTAAAAGCAAGTTAGTTAATAGTTAGTTATTCATCAGCAGATCTGGGGTAAAGACTTTCCACACTCCACGTGTCTCCATTCAAGTTTCATCTTTGCCAACAGTCTGCTTGCCAGTCTTTTCCTGCTATTTATATCAAGTCATCAGTCTACCATCTCTTTGGTCTGCCCACTTTTGCTGTATGCTCTCTTCTATTGTATTGTCATTAATAGCCATCTGTTGTATTTTGTTACATGACCAGTTCATTGTCATTACAGATTCAATTAGTAACAATTTATTTTTGGATATTGTTAAATTATTTATTAAATAATAAGGAAAAATAAATGTTTTTCATTATCGTTTTGACATAGGAAACTGCCACCCACTTTACGTTATAATTAGGTATACGTTACAATTTGTAACTATTTTTGTTGGTAATTGTTATCCTATTATTCATAGTTCATTCGGCTAATATTAACGAAATGTTTTTAATTCCTAAGCTCACGATTACGTCTCTATAAAAGCACAAAATATATCTATATATTTTTTTTAAATTTAACAACTCGATATCGATCATTCAGCTTAGTGGTTACCGCATGCAAGTTTGACTTACCTCGATATATTTACAAAATTTGTTTTCTATTGGCACATTTTTTTGTGCACATATGATTGTTTGGAAAATGATTATAGGAGATAGTTCTATAAAATTATTAGAAGTAAATTACTGAGCACAGGTGTTTGATAAAACGTTAACATACTGCTTATTTCATAAGATTTTATCAACCTTTTAATTGCACCTGAAGTATATGCCTCATAATCTATGACTGTATGCCTGTATGAAATTAAATAATTTTTCAATAATAGTATTTAAAGCTAACGCAAGTATTTCAACGCAAGTAGTCAATAGACGTTTGATACTTGATTTGAGCATTGATAAAATTTTATTTATTTTATGAAATTAAAAAAATATTTAAAATGCTTTAGCTGCAATGATCAGACATCAATAATGCTCAGGTAAATTCTTACGACGACTCCATTCACATGATATCTTCATAGATATTTCATATTCATATTTATTTACATTTCGTTACATTAAATAAAAATACAAGAATTTTAATAGAAGTTAGGGAGTTAGCCGTAGTAATCGTATGGAATCGGGTAGACTATTCCAGAACTTAATGGCAGAGATCCTAAAATGATGAGCTGTGAGATGATATTATCTCCAATAAGCATATATTGGAAGAGAGTAACATAGTTATAGCCTGCGGAATTTAGACATATTTCATATTTCCATATCTAAAATTAGTTTTTCAAGGTACAATATAACGTTAGTGATTGCAGGCAATAATAAGTGAATTTTGGTATTATCTTGAAGAGAGACACAGAATTTAGTAACATTAAGTAATTATCTTAAACAACACTTTGTTAACTCTTCCTATGTTGATACAGAAAATATCAGACATAAGTACATTACATTTAACATGTCAATAGGAAGAGGCTGCCCACGACACAGCGAATCCTAGTGTACCTACCTCCGATATATGTAGTACACTTTATTTACCTAAATATTCTTTTGTATAATAAAGTTTTTTTCTTACTAAACTTTGAAGTTTCAAACCCTAAATTTGGACCTGAGTATGTAAAATATATGCATATAAGGCAGAGGCAGGTTTTACATTGTTTTTTTTTTTGTGTTATTAATGCGTGTGTTAACCACGCAGGTTAAATTGTAAACATTAAAAACAATAATAACGCAAAAGGTAAAGTAATTCCGTGAAATAACTTTAAAACCAATTTCATTTTTACAATTTTTAAACTTATATTCAATATTCTTTGTAATATGTTAATCACCATTTCAACAAACACGTGTTTTATTAGTCTACGACGATTTCATAGTTGGTTCTTTTAAACAAATTCCAATTAACTTTATATTATTTTGCACTGCACACGTAATTTATGTGTGTTATTAATAAACAAAACAAACAAATACATAACTTTTGAGTTTTTTTACGACCCCTTGACTGGTTTCAAATTAGATTTTTTCTAGTTTATCGAGAGTTTTACTAAAGTCAAGGTCTCTTTTATACAGATTCATGTGGATAATATGTAAAACGTCTAAGAAACCACTTTTTCGACATTTTACTAACATAGAAAACTTTTTTGTTATTTAAATAAATATAAAATAAAATACGTTTATTATGCAACATAAGATAAACCGGTATCACTTTTTCAACGTCATTAAATTTGAACCTGCAGGCATCTCTACTCATCGGCAAAGAAGACAATGGCTGTAGGCGAGATAAAAAGTCGGCGTAAAAAAACTCTCGGTACTCTTTTAGAAAAGCAAATCATCAAACAATACTTATTTTAAAACAAATATAACGAATTAATTAGAAGTAGCCTGCCCAGTATTCCCAAGCCCTTTTATCAACTAGATTTACTTTCTAGTAAACTTATCACTATTTTTGCATACAAACATATAATTTTCATAATTATATTACGAGGGAAAGGTAAGTTTCCCTCGTAATATATTTAATATCCTTTAATTTATCTCTCAGCGATTCCCTACATTTTAAATTATAGATTACACGAATAGCCCTATTCTGCAGGATGAAAAAAGCCTAGCTGTATCGAAATCGGTCAGTGAGCGAATCTCTTTGACCGCGTAAGCTGCAGAACTAAGTCTCTTCGCCAATCCCTTGATAGGACCACTGAAGTTTTGGAATTTGTAATGTAACAAACGAGATTGTTCCGTGACAAACAATAGTTTATCATAGATTTCAGTGTACATGCTTATTATAGTAAAAACATATTATTATCTTTCAATTTGAAACTGATTTCAGTATGTTAACGAAGTGGGTCACAAAGTGTGCGTGACCCAGCCGCGTGTCACGGCGTGCGTGTCTCTCGCGTGTCGCGTCGCTGAGGAGAGAGGGGCTACACTCGGTGAAGATGTTGGTTACTCTGCCGCCATGACTTCCTGCAGGACGCCTGATACAGGCATAGTGGTACTTATAGCTTATTTTTTTAGAAAAAAAAACAAATTTTGACTGCCTTCGTATGGAATATGGTTATATTTCGAAAATTCCTGTACGTATAGCTATTTTCGATGAAACTGAACTGTTCCCTTCGTCGTATAATGGTGATACAGAATGTGATATGCGTGGCGCTCGATATTACCTTAGTTTTCGAGAAATTTGCGAACACACGTTCATAAAGTTATGTACATTACCAAGTATCATACTCATTATTATTTAATTACATACGTATATAGATCAAATTGATCTGCTTTTTACTTACACTGAACAAATGGTTACTCCAGTACCCCATCCCTACAATACATTATTACATTAATACATTATTGTTACTTCCATAAAAGATTATCTTACATAGAAAAACTTATGTATTGAATGCCACGTGGATTTTGATTAGTCAGCCAATTACGTCACTTTAGATGATATAATAAAGACAATAACCTCAATCTGAATGTAATGAATGAAGTCGTGACCGACCGACCTTACAATGACTTGACCCTGACCTGACCCTTCAAGCGATGTCAATCCGATATTTACATTTTGATACATTCCTTTCACTTAACACAAACTTACCTCCAACTGCCATAGAAAACTGAAAGTGGACTTTGGAAAAGAAAGCCGAGGCATAGGGTCATGGTTACATTTGACAATGACCCCTTTACATTACTTTACTTTACCCTTAACCTAAAGCATCAGGTAATTATCGAGTCGCCAATAAAACAATTAATAAATTTACTGCCAAAATATGTGTGAGGCTCTAACCAAAGACTTATCTTTTGCAGATTGTGTAGTTTCATCTGAGATGTTACGTCCCATACTTTATTCAGCATCTAGTGTGCTACTTTAAAGCTTTTGATTTTTTAATATATTCTTATAGTTATATATAAACATATATGCATATTAAAATATTGTACTTTATCTATTTACTTTGTTGAGTGTACAATTAGTTCAAGGGGACTTTCCCGTTTGAAGTATTCTTATCGATTACAAACTACTTGACCAATTTATTAACAAACGTTGCTGTAATTTAATAAAAGGTTTATTCGAAAATTCTACCTTCAAAGGTACAAAATGTTGCCATACCTATGAATTTAGTTCATATGAAATCTTAAAATATTTAAAATTAACCAGGTACTACTTTGTTATAATTTAAGTATTTTTGTTCAAAGTACCCTTGACAAATGACGTAGTCAGACGTTTACCTCGACTGGTGACAAAAAATATTTAAAAAAACTTGCTTTTGTTATGTTTAGGACGAGGTTAAAGTACATAGATATTGAAGAAAATGAAACATTTTTAATAGCCGCATTGGTGTTTTTGAATGTTATTTCAATCGATCATATAATATATATTATATATTGAATTATTTTATCACAAAAAGCTCGTTTATTCTAAATCGTTACTGATGTCATTTAAAATTAATGACCAAAACGACCTTGAATTTATTGAAATATTATTTCCTAATAGAATATAATAGTGTTTATTAACAGAACAACTTTTTAAAGTATCGTCTAACTTTTGCCATCTTTAATTATTAATATATGTATATGATTTAAACCTAAATTTAGTGTTTATTTAAATGAATATCAGAGTTCATTTCCATTTATAAGTACAACTTATTTATTAAATGTTTATTATTTTATTCCTTCCTTGTCATTATTTTTGTAAACTACAATTGAAAGACCTATATTCAGTCTGTATTCGTTTGGGATCGCGATTTTAAGACGATCAATCATACAGAGGATCGACAGACGATGTTTGAGAATTGAAAACAAAAAACGGAATCCGAAATCCTGATATGTTACATTTATCGCGTTTGGACAAGTTTTCTCAGTCTTATTTTTATTTGAAAAGTAACAAATTATTCCAGTTTATGACAGAAGGAGTTCTGCTGAGGGAAATGTTCGCGTCACCACTTCTAATGCAGTACACGTGCATCGTACTAGACGAGGTAAATAGTTTCTTTAATTATGGGTATTAATTCAACTAAATTTTATTTTAATGGCCGGCAACTCACTCGCGCCCTCTGGCATTGTGGGCGTCCATGGGCGTCCATGGGCGGCGGTATAACTTTACATTTACCTTCCTGCCCGTTTTTATGCTTTTGATTTGATAATAGACCGACTTCTATCGCAACTCCATGCTTTCATAAACTGTTAGACTCCAAAGCCTACAAAGATTATTGGCTGTTTCTATAATTACTGATATTAACATAACAGGAAGAAAATGATAAAAACACACATTAATTTTACTCAACATTATTTCAGGTTCACGAGAGATCCCAAATGACGGATGTTTTAATGGGGCTCTTGAAGAAAATTGCTAAGGTAATCCAGGTTTAAGGTATGATTTTATAAAGATATATAAAAATAATATAATAAAGAATCGAATAATAATCTCTTATATCACATTTTCTTCGATAGATAGATGATAGATTGCATTCAGTGTCCATCGGCGGCCGCGGCGGTATCACTTAACATCTGGTTAGCCTCCTGCCCGTTTGCCCACTGTTCCAAAAAAAAATCATTGATATGAAAAGAAGACTCTGGTCTTTTTATGATTCAGTCTGATGACTCTGATTCAACCGGAACAGGGTGCAATAGTCTGTTGCTATGCTCCTATTGATTTGAAATTGTTCGTAAATAAAGAGGCATGTTTAAGAACAAAAAAAAAAATGAAATTGCCAATTCTCGGTTCAGCGTCCAAATAATTGTCCTGATAATTGATTTGTGGAATTGTTTTTTTTTAGAAACGGAAAAATTTAAAAATCGTCGTCTCATCGGCGACAATGGATGCCGAGTTTCTAAAAGATTTCTTCAATTTAGGCGCTAAGAACAGCCACACTGACACATCTGTTATTATGTCCATGCAGGGAAGGACGCATCCAATCGACGTGTTCTACGTGGAAGGTAAAACCGTGATCATTTTGATGATTTAAATGGAAAATACGTAAACGTAGAACTTTTGAGAGAATTTTTATCACAGACATACAGGTACACTAATATAGCCTAAAACCTATACATATATGTATAAAGCTACATATAGTTTTTCGGTTATATTAGATTTCACATAAATATGTACTAGTTATATGAGTTGGAAATTAGGGTTACATTATTCTTATTTCAACACATTTTTATATTATTTAACCTCATGCTATAAGACACAAAACTGAAGGATTTTTGTATTTTATCACATTTATATATTAAAATATGAATTTAACATAGGCGCACCTGCGGCCTTATCGCTAACTAGGAATCTCTTCTAGGCAACTCTAACTCTAACGGTAAGGAAAAAGAAATGAAATACCAAGGATAAAGTATGTTATGAAGTTAAATAATAAAGGCATATAATTGAAATTAATAAATGAAGTCACAATTAAACAGAAGGAAAAGATGTGGGTAATTTGTTGATGTAGAAGACTTAAAAGATAAATTATATTTTTAGAGTTTTGATATATATTTTAGTATAAATTTTAATAGATAATTTATATTTTAGTCTTTGATGAATAATTTCAGAACCAGTAGCGGACTACGTCAAAGCGACGGTGGACACGGTCATCAAGATACACGAAAACCAGCCGTTTGGGGATGTCTTGGCATTTCTGACTTCACAAGTGAGATATTCCATGGAATCTTTAAAATAATTTATTTCGTAAAAGTTCTTTAAAATAATAAATTTAATCCCTTAATTCAAGCCGAAGGAACTAACAAAAAATCTTCTCGAATTCAAATGATAATACCCAACCATATATATATAACCAACAAACTCCCAATATTACAATTAAATAAAACGTCAGTTTTGACACATGGCAGATTATTAACAATCTCAAAGTAGTAGGCTCTAAGTACTTTGCATGTTCTTAAAAGGACAAATTAAAATACACAATAAATAATATTTCAGGAAGAAATCCTCGCAGCTCTCGAAACTCTACAAATATATGCCGAAGAAAATAACGAGAAGAATAAATATCGTAAAAGTTTTTCGAGCGGAATACAAGCGGCGAATCTGACAGTGTTGCCAATGTACGGGAGCCTCCCGCTGTATCGGCAGATTAAGGTTTTTCAAATGGGAGATAAAAACGTCAGGAAAGTCATACTGGCGACCAATATTGCCGAAACCAGTGTTACCATACCGGGAATTGTTTATGGTTAGCCTCGTTTTGATATTATTATTTTTATTTTCAAAATTCATAAATTATCTTATTTTTTCCATTATGATAATCTCAAAAAAACTCATTCTAAGTTTGAATTGCCTGTTATCATATCAAAAAATACTGTTCAAGTGAGACTTCTTTAGGTGCATGAGGGTAAAATTTTTACGGCACGTCACGAAGATGTGCAGCGTTTTTGTTGAAGAAAAGAGAGAGAGTGAGAGGGAGATCGAGAAAAAATACACGCTATTAACTGATGTATTCGTTTACTAGTTACATATTAGAAATTTAGATGGAAATTCTTTTCTTCTTTATTTCTTTTTCTTCTTTTATTTTTTTTATTTATAAAGAAGTTTTACTTCTCTGTAAATGTGCGCACGCACTTTTTTATATAATATTATAAACCGTTATGTGCCTAAATATTTAAATTTTTAATTCAGCTTGTCTCAACTGATGTCAACATGGTTCTACTTCGGTAGCCGACAACGACTACGTTAAGCAATAACTATTGACCTTCCAGTGATAGATAGCGGTTTCCACAAGCTGCCCTACTTCGATCCGGTGCTGGGCGTGGAGTGTATGTCCGTCTGTCCCGTCTCGCGACACAACGCGACGCAACGGGCCGGCCGGGCGGGCAGAGTGGCTCGGGGAATGTGCTACAGGTTCGCTCGTTATTCAAACAATTATGAGAAATGCGTTTTTGCATATGTCGATGATATAATTGTTCGCTTTCAGACTGTACACGGAAGAGGAGTACGAGAAGTTGCCGGAGAGCGTTCCCCCGGAGATGTCTCGGAGCGATTTGTCCTCGCTGCTGCTGCAGCTGAAGGCTCTGGGCATCCACAACTTGTTGAGGTAAGTGGAATGTTCAGGAATGTTGGTCTTTGCTTCTGCCATTAATATACCTGAAGTGCGAATAGCTTGTACGAAACAGTCTAAATTAAATTTGTGTGAAGTTTTCTAGGACGTCCGAAGTTCATTATGAGAGTATGTTATTTAAGAAATATTATTGACAAAATCTAGATAATAATAGATTTTCTATTTTTGGCCGCTTCCTTATCATATTTATCTAATGATACTAAAGCTTAGATTTTAATTTGCTTATAGTGTTTGTTTCATCATAATTCTATTAAATATAATATTTCTAGGAATGAGAAGCGCTAAATATAAAATAATATATATCATTTTTTTTATTATAATAACCTAAATTAAAAATCACTCAACGGAATGAGACAACAAAATTGAATACCTCTTAATTTGATTTCATATTTTAATCGATTATTGAATGATTTTCAGATTTACATTTCCAACTCCTCCGCCGGCCAAGAGTCTTCTGTCGGGGTTGGAGACTCTGTACGCTTTGAACGCGATAGACAAAGCCGGGAACCTGAGCGAGTCCGTCGGGAACAAAATGGCCGAACTGCCCCTCAAGCCCATGTGCGCCAAGATGTTGTGTAATAGCGGTGTGTGTATAACTCCAAATACTATACGCACAAGTTGACCAGGCACCTTGCTGTAATGACGTCATCGTGATAACTAACTGCATAAAAAAAATCAAGTAATCTTAAAAGCCAGTCGACACTTGCGATTTTAGGTATCTGTTGTTTAATAGTTGTTTAATCACGTCGGGGTCATCTATGTAAGAACTTTGTAGGACGGATGTAATCAATATTAGTGATGTCCTAACTTTGCCTGATTTTAATAAAAATTTAGTGAATTAATATTTTATTTATTACCAGTTCACTGGTGGGATCTAGACTGGCGAACATGAAAACACGAAAAACAAGGCAAACGGTTATAACTACACACAAGACAATATTATTGTATGAGTGAATATGAAGTGAAGTGTTTTGAATTGTCAATTTCTCCAATTTTCCGTTTCAACAATTGTGGATGTTTCAGGTGAATTCGGTTGCGTCGACGAAATGCTTTCGATAGTGTCGATGCTTCAGGTGGAAGGCGTCTTCGTCAGACAGGTTGCGGGAAGAGACAAGATGACTGCGAGAGTAGTGAGGCGGAATAACTTTGAGGTTTATTTTTTTATTTAAACTGACTGTAAAACATACTGTTTGACTAAAGCAAATTTTCTTTTTAATCCAAAAAAGTGCGTGCGTACGATGTTCACATGTCAGAAATGTAACTTCTTTGTAAATGAATCATTACTAAGAAGTCAGATATCACACTGTTTACATAATATACCTGTCTAATTCTAATATACTAAACGCCTACATCTACCAATAGCGTGTATTTTTTTTCGATCTCCCATTCTCACTCTCTCTCTCTCTCTCTCTCCATCGGTCTCAATCGCTCTCTCCCCTTTCTTCGACAAAAACGCTGCACATCTTCGTGACGTTCCCTACAATTTTTACTCATGCGTCTAAAGAAGTTTTACTTCAAAAACTACTTCGTATATATGGTTTGATCCGTTTTGACTAAACATAGTTTTTAATTTAAAAATTATAAATAAATAAATACTTTTAAATCATATATCTAGTTGGCAATAATCTATTGTCAAAATCGATTCAGTAGTTTTTAAGATATGATGTGCATGGATGTATGTAGGGTCTCGGGTAAATAATTTTGGGTTTATATGCTTTCGTTACATGGTATAATTGATGTGACAGTAATGTTATACATATATAGTGCATATGTACAATTCCAGGTGGTCGAAGGTGACTTAATTATGTACTTAAATGTATTCGAATCCTACTCGAAAGTGAAAAATAGACAAAGAGATGAAAAGTTGCAACGGAAGGCCTGCAAGGACTGGTGTCAGAAGATGTTCATCAATTACCGAGTTATGGAAAAGGTATTTTATATACATATATTTATATTACTGTCGGTGTAAATTATTATGTAGTCTATATAAGGGAAATAACTGTTTATCAACTGCATTTAAAAACTAGTCTTTGACGTTCTTACCTAATTTCTTTTTTGACGTTGATAATTAGTGTGCATCGTGTTTCATACATGAATAAATCATTTTCAACTTTGATTTTATTTATATGATTTTTTTAATTAAATGAAAATTTAACAATGAACCAACTTTAAAAGAATGATTTATTTGGGACCAAAATCAAGGGTTCAAAATTTAGGAAAATCCAGAAAGAAACGACATTTTTTACCGAATGTAAACTAATATTCAATTAATATTGTTCAAGGCCTGTGAAATAAGAAAGAGTTTGGAAAAGTTAATCAAGGATAACTTCAAAATTGAAAATAAAGTATTCGAAGGCCTGGACATGGGAACCGGTGAGTGGGGAGAGGAGGGGGGGGGAGACGATGACCAAACTCTTACTCAAGTGTTACTTCAAAATGAAATGTTTCAGCCAAAAGCCGGCGCGTGATGAAGTGCCTGGTGTCCGGTCTGTTCCCTCAGGCTGCCTCGCTCAGCGTCGACGGCTCCTACAAGGGGATCCGAGGGGCGAAGCTCCACATCAGCCCCGACAGTTGCCTCTTTCACGTGCAACAGCCTACTTGGTGAGATTTTATTTAACTACGAGACATACATATATAATTATATATGGAAAGAACTTGTATGTTTCTTTATTATATACAAATGGCCTTACAGCCGTCGCGGTTGAGCCATCTTTATTTTCAGAACTACACGATTGTTTAATTGAATTTCATCAATTCCATATAAAAGTCTCGTGTGACAATATTAGTTCCTGTACTCCTCCGAAATGGCTCGACCGATTCTTATGAATTTTATTATCCATATTCAGTAGGTCTGAGAATCTAGCTTTCGAACTATATATATATATATATCTACCTATGCGTTAAGGAGTGTCCAACCCAATAATTTATTTTTAGAATTCTTTTTTTGTTTAATTTTTTTATGATACACAAAAATACATGTATACCTTAATTTCCACCCCTCTACAATTAACCCCTAATTAAGTATTTTAAAATAAACCTGACTATAAGTTTGTCTCGAGCAAAGTAAAATACCCAAGCAATGGTGATATGTCTCCAGGGTGGTGTTCGCGAGCGTCCAGAGCACGGGAGACAAGGTGTTCATGAGGGAGATGATGACGATCGAGAAGGAGTGGCTTCTGGAGATCGCCCCCCACTTTTACACCCACGTCTGAATATATTCAAGCCACTTCATGTTCTATTGTTAGTTCATCTAAATGATACGAGATTATTTACGTATCTTTTTAGTTCTGAACCTTTTTGGGACTTAAAATGAAATAAATCAAAGGCACCACAAATATTTAAGTCTGGGCCTCAAATTTCTTGTACCTGACAAACGCCACCGTCATCAGCAATTTATGTTATCCTGAAAATTGTAATTTGTAAATATTCAACAAAATTAATAAAAGTCAGTTGATCAAATAAATGTTTGTTTCTTTACCTTAAATTACGATAACTTAACTCTATTTCGATTAAATAAAAAAATGAATGACAATACAACTCTCATGAATTATGTGCGCAGGCGCATATCTGAGTACATTGTGTACTTTGTTTAAATAGTACCGAGTAGTTGCTAGATCCCTCATAGTGTCTGCATCTGCTTTTGTCTACGATCCACCATTGTTGTTTAGTTTCCATTGTTGTTGGTAATATAATTAAATATGTTTCTAGCTTAGAAGTATCAAACATCTTTGATAGGGTAGGATTTAGTAGCATTGCGGCCTTATACACTGCAGTAGTAGGAGCCTATAGGTCTAGGGAGCGAGAAAAAAGGATTTAGTACATATTTAAAAAAATTGTATAGCAAGGGACAAAATAGAAAAAAAATACAAGACGACTACTCCACGCAACAGCCAAGGTCTAATCTATGACAGACTGTCATAGACTATTGTTCCGAACCCTGCCTATAGACAAAAAAACGATAATCGATACATGACATAGATAACATATTTGACTACGCTCAGCCACTCTCGCATTCGAATCGAGTGAAGACAAGCCCCAGTTGGGACCGACGAAAGACCTACCAAACGGGGTTTTATCTGTTGACTGTCCGCCTTTCGAAAGAGCCGGTGGGATCTGGTGCTCGAGACGTATCAAAGCGCTATCCGATACGTTTCTCGAGCACAGAAGGTAGCTGGCACAATTCTGCCATAGAATTATCAAACATGAATATTAGAAGAGGTTTCGCGGGTTCCATCGGCCAGCGAGCTCCCAATCGCCCTTTAATGTCATGAGGATATTTCTGATGCCCTGGTCCTGGAGATAGCAATCCCATGAGACCTAAGTTTAAGCAAATGAAGTCCCTTTTTAGTAAATTGATTGGGAGATTTGACACTCCCCTGCCACCTAGAATCTCGTATTCGTGTATTAAAAAAAACATTTTTCTGAACAACTCATAAAACGTAATAAATCATAACGCTAATAATAATAAAATGTTTTTCAGAATTACAACGCACGTCTTTTTAATGTATTCAATCCAGATTAAAAGTGCAAAAGTTAAAACAGTGAAATTATGTAATTTCCATATCTTTTAATAATAATAGATAAAAACGTAATCGTACGAGTATGCCAAAGTCATACGATTCGCGATTCAGTGTGAGGATTGACCTTTATGGGAGTGGCCGACACTCCCGCGTACACCCCAATAACAGATATACGTAATATAAATACCTATTGCATACGTTGAGGGTATGATGAAAGACAGATCTGTCTTGTAACACCATACACATACCCTCAACATAAATGACTTGTTGCCAGCTGAGTTACCAGAAACTTTACATTTTCTTCGCCACATGTCTCAAAGAAATAATAAGATCTCGAGTTCGCTTCGGAGGGTTACGACTGCCTTTAAATAGCCAACGAGCTCTCAGTGTAAATAAATTATTCTTACAATAATATCCGTTTTGAGAGCTGCTAATTAAAATTAATAAACACTTACTTGTTTTGTTAACTTTGAGTATTATCTTAATTGCGAACGCAGTGTCTCTAGGAAGCCTTTCGGAAATAACAATTGATAAATCCCTTGTCGCAATATTTTAACTGTTTTGTTTTTAATAGAAATGAGACCGTAAGGTCAATCACTTAGAAGATTTAATTTAGATGTTTTAAGGGTTAAAGTTTAGAATTTTTGTTTTGGTGGAGAGAAAAATAGATACAAAAATATCCAACTATGTTTAAAAGTTGCTATTTGGTAACAATATGTGTACGCACCACAAAAGCTTTATATTTCGCGAAGGCACCTTACCCCTTCACCCTACGTCACCGCTAATTATTGAAAAGTAATCTTGCTCTTTATTACATTTGTATATATTATAACTAATAATATTTGTCATTAAAACTCCGATACTGGCTGTAAAACAAAAAGGTTGTCTAGAGTACTAATTATCTGCTATATTGCGAGGTATTTTTAAACTTTAAACCTTAGGAAAGTTACGGCGTTTAATATATTGAAAATAGACAATAACATTGATGATTCACGTGTAATCTAAAGTGCGTAGACATAACATCCCTTGGTCATTCACCGGGTGATGTAGTGTTTTGTTTTCTAAAAACTTTTGCGACAATTCTCGGATTCAATTTCACATGATCGCTTTATTCTTTGATGGGTTTTTGATGGAATATCGTTTTGCAAACCTTTCTATGTCAATAAACTTACACGTGAAGTGAAGCAAGCCGGCAGTTTCGATGTTTTATCAGCGTTTCGTTCTATATCCGTGATTTTATTTCTGACCTTTGAATAAAGTATCTTAACAGTCACCTTGATTACATATTATTTTATTATTTAAATATAGCTGAACAAAAATTACACAAATATATTTTTCATTGCATTTTTATAAGCTTTTTGAATACAAGTTTGTTTCGTTGAAAATATCTTATCTCATACCATGGCTGGCCATGCGTCATACTCGTGAACGGGTGCTACTTGTGGTGACTGGTCGTACTTGAATTCATGTATGCGGTGATATTAGTTGTTTATACTACGTATTTGCGTGTTGTTCTCACGAGTATGTAAGTGCGTGCTCCTATTTCACCATGCCTCCTGCTGATAAGGGGCAAATCTTTGTTTTTAATTTATTTTATTATTCTTTATTACTCAAGTTGGTTTCTACATGGTGTAATGGTTGCAGTTCCTTAAAACGTTGTCTAAAAATCTTGGCGATTAAAAAGAGTGGCGGAGAGTTTATTGCCAGTTCTTCTCTTCCGTTCTACGCCCTTGATTTGAGAACTGGCAGTAAATGTAAAATTAGAATCATTTAATGTATATTTCTTTTTTTGACGTTCATAAGTGTTCATTATGTTACCTATATGAATAAATGATTTTTTGATTTGATTTGATTTGATACCGGGGACAATGTGGCATTCTTGAAAGTGATGAAAGTTAAATATGTTTTAATCGGCCCAGTAGGTGTCTGTTCAGAGATAATATAAATATAGAGCTATTTTTCAAGAACCATATGAATGTAGGAACCGGATACAGTAATTAACAAAATAAATAATCCCTCGTGTAACTGACGTGCAATGAGAAATCACGAGGAGAAATTATTATTCTTATCTATTTTTATCACATTTATTGATTATTAATTATCTATTTTATTTTCGCTCTTTGCCCTATGATACTAATCCATAGGTGAAAATAACTTGATTTCCAGATAAAATTTTCTGTAAGGCTGAAGGTCTAATTTACAGTGGGACGAGGCAGCGTCTTCTATGTAGCATGGCGTATGTCGCCTGATTTGTGAGAGAATGATACTGTATCATTCTCTCACAAAATTTTGTCGATGGTAGCGCGGAGTTATTGTTATATTGAACTTGATTGTTTATAGTGAACTTTATTGAGGGGAATATCGGGGTTTCTATGCGAGCAGTTAACTTGTCTGAAAATTATTCAAGTTATCCGTAGATCCAAAAACTAGCGACCCATACCGAATGCAGCGTAGGTCAATTATGCCATTTGCATTTGTACTTTTAATTAAAACACTTCCTCTATTCGGTGTTAAATGTAATTCCATATCAGTTACATATGTTGTACATTTTACAAATCGATTTGAGCGCATTGATTAGTAACTGGATGAGCAGATTTCATGTATAAATGAATATCGTTCCCAAAGAACGCATAAACACGAGGCGGATGATAAGGAAAAAAAAATAGAGGATCAAAGGTTAGTTATCTTAATTTCTAAATGTATAAATTTAATTAATTAACTAGGTGTTAATTTAAGTGCACGTGATGAGTGAACGTTTGATATTTGGCCATTAATTTGTCTTCTAAGACATTCGATAAACGCTGTTGCAAAATTTGTTAAGGGTAACTTTAGCCAGGGTTAGCCAAAATGTTAATTAATATCATTTGTTCGACACAAAGAAACTTCAGGTTTATAATATTACTAGCTAAGTTATATAGCAATGCGCCGATTAGTAAGGAAAAGTTAACCTAAGTTCTCAGATATGTTTAGTACAATATACTAGAAAGCCAAAGTGAAATCTAGTAAGTGCTACTATACTTCTTTCCTTTATCGTTCCTTCGTTTTCCAACTTATTTTTATGAACTAATATGTACTTCAAAATACCGTGACGTTATACTGACCGATGGAACTGAACTAGATGACTTGCTATACATTCTTGCTTTGCTTCAAAATAGGTATAAAGTTAAAATTGATTCTAGCTATTCTTTATCTAAGATAAATCATTAAGACCTGATTATAGTCGATTCGATTCGAATGTAATAAGAAAAATAAACATATTAATCGATCTGTATCTGTCTGGATCCGCCTACATTTGGATTTTCTGTAAATGAAATCAGTAAAATATAATAAACAAGTCGTTATTTCATTATTTTTGAGATCTAAGCTACAAGGTTTTTCTAGTCTAAGAATGTTGATTTTCTCTTAACTTAATTAACAACTTTTGTAAAAACAATTTGATGATCCTTTCAATTGTATAATATATATACTATTTTTCCTCGGGCAAAGAATAATTCTAGCTATTCAAATAGAGAACGCTACTAGTACATAATATTTCTGACCACGATTATAATTATTAAAATCCTATACACGTATCGTAATTACATACGATTATCGAGGCTTTCTAATGACATAACGTCTTCTATCAGTACCTAAGGTGTTTCTCCAACAAGGTGCTTATAAAATATTATTGATTGAAGATAGTGGATAAAAAAGTCAGACATCGCATGAAGAGACAAAGCGAGATTTGAAGTTTTCGTTTCCGCAAATAAAATAAAAAATAGCTAATTGTTTTGATATCTATATCACTGAGGGAACACGCTAGGTCCGACTGTAGTAATTCGGTGATAAGAGGCGAAGTGGTGAACATCTTGCACGCTCTCACTGACTCTGTTGGCGCTCCGAGGAGTTGGTTGTTTGAAGATTTATACAGTGTTGTGCAGTGAAATGGCGGCTTTCTGTTCTGTACGTATTTTTATGTCCTTGTATTTGTAAATTTAATTTTATTTCAAATACGAATCAAATATTTTTTCGAGGCAAAGGAAAATAAATCCATATAATCTGATCTGGGTTTATATGGTCTTTTTTTGCTTAAGAAAGAGTGTTATGGATAATTATTTAGCCTTTTATATAATTATTATAGAATGGATATACCTACATAACCAATAGGTACCAGTGCCAGTAACCATTTAGTAATATAAATATAACTTATATTTTACTATATATTTTTTATATGGTACCGGCACTGTTAATCCTTATCCAACCTATTGGTTACGTAGGTATATCCGTATATCATTAGGACATTCAATTATCATTTTTTATGATATCGTTATTAAAAACAGACACCGTCTGATTCTATTATCGAGTATAAACAGCAATACAAATTAATTAAAACAGTTTTAGTGCAAACGCATTGCAAAAACAAAACATTAAGATAATTAATCTAAAGCACTGTAAACATGTCTGTTACTAGACGCAGGCGCAAGGTAAAGTAATTTGAATGCAATTTGTTTGTATTTAGTCAATAAGTTCACGTGTTGGAAACAATTTATTTGCGCAATAAATTCTCTAGTCCCAGAAATATGCTAAACGTAAGTTTATTTTTTTATAGAACAGGGGGCAAACGGGAGCAGTTATTATTAACTAATGATAACTGCTGAAAATTTATGTTAAACATGTTTTAACTTTTGATTAACTTTAAACTGTCACCATCCCCTGTGATAACTGAACTAAACACTATATTAATACAATATATCTGTAATAATCTATTATAAGGAAATCCGGAATCAGTTTACCGCTAAGTACCTATCACATAATTTTCCGTGTGATATAAAGTTCAAATCTTAGATAACGCAATAATTAATTAACATCCGTTATATATATTAATAGAAAAATATTTATCAACAATCTCTAAGATATTAATCTTTAAACTGCTTCCGTAACTGACTAGTGTTTTTGAATATTAACTAAATCTCATTTACAAATATGTTATCCTTATTGTGAAGCCATTTACTAGTACTACTTTACTAGTTTACTCCGAAATGTCCATCTTATCTAAATTATTACCTACAAATCAAACTAATGTTGCAATCTCATTGAGAACAATCATATTGTAGTAATATACTATATTATAATATAAAATATAGAAAGTGATTTCTTTAATATAAAAAAAATCATAAAGAAATTTTCATACTACTTGTAATGTCCAATGACACATTTTACGTTACATTAACAAAAAGATATGTGCTTGTGAACATATCATGTCATGATTTTCAAAATTTCGCATCTATGACTAACATAAGGTACTGATCGGGATCTTCTACCAATTGACTCAATTTCCCAATATAGATGGGAATCCTCAATAAACTACTAATAGACAAAACGGGGAAAGTTCAAAAATAAATGATTTTTGTATGTGTTAAGAGTACCCTTTCCCAATGACGCAACCGATAGTTGAACCCCACGTGTCGGCTTGCATTATTCTTTAGATACAATTGTAGTAGATTTGTATTTACTACTCTTTACCAAAACGGTTTCGCTAGATATAATGGAGGTTGTGAAACGGGAAATAGTCCAAATGTTAGCTTAAACCAGTGGTGTTGGAAAAACCAGGTAAGCCATTGCGTGAAATGATTGTTAACATGGGTAATGATCACATAACACTCCATTATGATATCATTACCAATTCAAGATGTTTTCGAGGTGAAATCTGGCATTCTTAGGTCTAGGTAGACGTTACAGCAGTTTTAAAAACGCGTATTCCAAACAGTAGCAATGAAAGTAATGTTATTGATTTAGCAACCCAGTACGATTATCAATAAAGTAATTGCATTCGATGATTGATGATTTGCATTATAACCCAATTCAGTCAGAGATAAAACAGGTACCATGAGTACCTCCCGACAAACAAACAATTACTATGGCATGTCAACGGTTTATCAAAGCCTATTGTGATTCATAACGTCATTGCATCACATTAACCTAATTTCATGATTTAACAATGATTTGAAAACAAATGTGTCCTACTTTTTGGTATCGGTTATCATTTTTGATTGTTGCAAACGAATCACTATCCTAAACCAAACGGCCCTGTGTTTTGATCGATCAAGGCGCTGACTTTAATGACATTTACTTAACGTTAAGATAAATCATTTTGTTTTTAACATTTCAAATTTTCACAGAAAACTTCAATACTTAGCATAATCCTTGTGCTATGTATTATGAACTTCATCAAGGAGTCGAACGCCATGCCTCCGTGGTTGAAGAACAGCGGTGTATTCACGGAGTCAGCAGAGTGTCATACAGATGTAAGTTATACACTTGAAACCGTAATTATTTTTTTTATTTTAAAATTAAATAAAGGAGACAAAATATAATTTATTTATTAAGTCTCACATTTAGTTCATCTGTGACGGTTACAGTATAACAACTATGGCCCTCGGTGGCCGGTAGTCGATGGACGGAAAGCACAACAGATTTCTGTTACTTCACAATACATAATCTCTAAATATATATAAAATTCTCGTGTTGTTAATTACCATACTCCTCCGAAACGGCTTGACCGATTCTTATGAATTTTATTATGCATATTCAGTAAGTCTGAGAATCGGCTACTATCTTTCGAACCTCTAAGCGGTAAGGTTTGTCCAGCCATCGAAATATTTTTTTAATTTTATTTTCTTATGATATGGCATATAACAATACATACAACCCTTGTGAGATTCTAAAATAGTACCAAAATGTTTTAGCAATTCAAGAGTGAATATCAAAACTTGTACTGAAATTTACTTTTTTTTTTTTAAGTTAAGACTGCCGTTATGAGAGTTCTCAATTGATTGACCAACGAAAGGTTAATTCGGAACGTTATTGCAGGATGAATTGCTGGACCTCTGCCAACGATGCGCCAAGTTGACGAAATCCCGTCTAGCGTATCCCGCCTGTTGCTCCACGGACATACAGGCTCGGAACTGGTGTTCAGACTACGTTTACTTCGGGAGAGGGACCTACGACTTCTACTTAATTTGAGTGTTGAGCTCATCGATCTGAATTACGTGCTAACGACGAGACAATATTTTTTAAATAGTTGTATCTTTATGTGGATGTCTAGTTGTTCAAAAGGGAACTAATGTAAGGAATCAAAATAATTAAACCAGATAAAAAAAGGACACAACGACTGCAATCTCGTCATTTATGTTTCTTCCTATCAAGGAAGTCTTTCATTAATGACGGGCTTGGAGTAAGTTCGGGAAAGAAGTTTAATGTCGGTTCGGGGGTTCTTAATATCCTGCAATTTCTAAATAGCATTTTAATTTGCAGTAAGACTTAATTCGAATCCTCAAACTGTACAACATTACGTATGTCACGGGAGACTTGAAAATGTATAGACTAGTAATTTTAATGAAATGAAATTATAACAAATCGAATGGCTGTGATTATGTAAATAAAAGTAGGTTTACGTTATCATAATAATATAGTTATTACATTACATATCGTGTTTTTTTTTACTCCTCGCTTGGATACTAGTTTATTGCGGGACAAAGACACAAATGAAAAAATCCATAAATTATTTTATTAACACTAATATTATAACAAGTTGTATTATGTACAAAATTTCTAACTTCATTTAGTGATTTAATGTGAATTCAACACTTTTATCTAGTTTTTTCTATTTGATTTCCGTTGTTAAAGAAATATAATACAAAATTATATAATATGTTGAATTTAAAGTTTCGTTTTATAGATATAATATTAGTCGGTGTCCTTAACGCATAGTGATAATAGATAAGATACGTTTTCGGAAATATGTAAAAAATTTACATAATCAATCATGCGACTCACGTTCGTAAATTGTATAACATAAAGTACTAATAATCTGCCTATAAATAAGTTTCTACTTGTATTTAATTCACATTACTTTTTGATAAAACTGAGCTCCGCCCGTTTTGATTTAAATCAAAAATATAGACAACATCCATCTGTTTCAGATTGATTCAAAAGATTAAATTGTAAAACTTTGAATCATTGTAATGAAAATCAATTGAAAAAAGCGCCACCTGTTAGGTGACCTAATTTCGTTACGTTTTCGCCAGAAACTGGGTCATCGTCTATATTGTTGAATTTCTATTTACATTAGTGGTTAGGGTTTTAGCAAGATTAATATTTTATTAATTTTCAATGCTGTTCTCGATATGGAACAAAATGATTTGAAAATTAATTAAGTTTTGTACCACACCGAGATGAAATGTTAATAATATTAAAAATAACATTTTAAAGCAAATTCGATAATCGTTTAACTCCTTAGGAGCCGTAATTTAACAATTAGTTAAACGCAAAAATTATTAAAAAAATACTTATAATGTATTAAACTTTGAGTATTCTTTAAAAAACTGAAATGTTAAAATTTCAATTTGCTCCTAACATTGCATTAAGGACATCAAAGTGGGGCAGCTAACATCAAACAATCCCGCTTGGACGGAGAGTGTGAACTAGAGCCCTTATCTTTAACGTGACTCCGATTTGATTCTGTCGATATCTAAACACGATTGACTTATAATTTGTACGGAAAATGTACTTGAATTTTTAACACTACGTAGAACAGATTCAAAGTTAAGTCACGCCAGATACGGGCCAAGGCTTTAAAGTCAGAAGCGGTTTTCGATTCACAAAAATATGTTAAACTAAAAAACCGGTCATAATATTAAAGCCCTAACCGATCTTTAAATAAATTTGAATTTTTGTAACTTTGACCATTTTTGAAATGCAATTTGACGTCGATCGACAAGCGACGCCTGAACTAACGTTACCAACGATTTACGACTAAATTCCCTAACACCTGTTGTGTGTTCTCTATCAAGTACATTTTATGAAAACTACATTTATTTACAATATCTCTACTGTCATCTAACCTGTACATTAATTGTATTTACTTTAACGGGGTTCCCCTCTTTGGTTAAGAATACGCCATCTGTTATTACAAAAACTCAACTAAATAGCATTGAAGGTGTTTCATGTCAAGTCTTTATTTTTTTTTTTATTGTATTGTTCCTGGCCGATCACTGTTAATCTGACTCTGATATAAAGATAAACAGGAAGAATACTAGTTTTTATGAACGGGAATGAAACAACATCACTATTTAAGCGGGACGTACATAGAATTACATGAATTTGGTCACTTTGGTGGGGTTTCTATGGGAGTCCATTATTAAATGCAACATTTCAGACGAGACTTCTCCACGACAATTTGTTCAGTTTTATAATTTTCGTTCATGTATCAATTTTGAGGATTCTGGATATGGCGTCTCACTATCGACAAAGCTTGATACTTGAAGTCCTTGTCGTGGAGAAATGCCGCTACTTATTAATTTATTGGTTAGTAAATTTGGTAAAAGAATTTCCGATCACAACATGTCTTCGTCTGGGTTGTTTTTGTCGTGGATCTCTTGTAGTTTCTGTTGATTCTTGACTTTCTTCATCTGAGCGTAGATAGAGGCCGCCTTGTAGTTGATCGGCCCATAATCCTTCATATCAACATCGGCGTATACAAAATGGTCCTCCGGCCGGAATGGCTGCGCAAGGGAACAATATAATATATTTAAATATATATAAGTGTATACCGATTGTAGCAGTGGCAAGAATAAAATACGTGTATGTAAAAATTGTAAATTGTTCTTGTTCGATTTTTAGTTAGTTTGACTACGCCTTTACGTAGACAGAACCCGCATTTCTAGACTTCATCTTTGTAAAGTCACGTAGTCATTGAAGTTTATCGCTTACTTGCGTAGATTTAGAAGTCATATTAAATATTATCTTCAAGGAGGTTTTGTATCTACACAAGATTGCTATACAAGTAATTCTAGATAATCAATACATATTATGTTTATCGATAATGACGTATTTTTATTAGACGATTTTATCTAATGGATGACTATTCACAAGAGCCTCAAATCATTTATTAATCTAGTTTAAAGTGATTGTAAAACAATATCGTTGCTTTTTACAATGATTAATGCATATTATATAACTATTAAAATAATTCGTGTATCAAAGTGTAACTCATGCAATAATAATACTTTTTTATATTTTGGCAACAGAAAAACTATTAGCCAAAGGCAACACTGTTTATTTAAACCAAACCATTTTAGATTTTATGGTTTAAATGTTCTTTTTTTAAATAAAAGGGCAACACTTAGTTACTAGAGATTAAATTAATATAAATAAATAGCAACGTTTAAAACGTACCTATCGTGCATATATATGTACATAAAGTTTGTAAAACTTTTTGTTTCAGGCGATACTTCAGTGAACCTCACGACTAAAGTTAGCCTTAAACCTGTGGTCGTCTTTATAATTGAAGCGGATTTAAAAGGTAATTAGTAACTTTAAATGAAGCGCAAGTTACGGTAAAGCACAGAGCACGAAACAATTTGGAAAAATTACCTTTTAGTAAATGTACGTGTCACTCTTAGCTAAGCGTCCCTAGAAAAGAAAACAAAACGTCACAACACTGTTCATGCCTTTAAGCAGTTTAATAGACATCCTACAACTGAGTGTTCAATTCAGTCTACTTTTGAATGAGGCTCTTGCGAGTTAAGTTCTGTCGAAGTATGTAGTCATGAAAAGGAAGTCCCCAGACTCACCTTAGACGTCAATTTCGTTAAACTTGAGCGTGGCGTATTCGCTTCGGGGCTGCCCCTTCCTTTGACTACTGCCTACACTATTCTTATGAGCACTGTTAGTGTCTTTGTTAGCGCTATCGTTACCTATAGAGTACGTGTCGTATAAGTGTCTATTAGAATTGACGGTATTCTTAAATTTCAAATTATGGTTTCCTAGCGCTAAGTCCGCGTACACTAACTTCTTATGTCTAGGTTTCTCCTCCCTGCAGTTGAGGTTCGAGCTGTACTGCTCGGGCTCTATGTGCCGGGAGGAGTCGGATATGTAGTTGCCTTTCAGCAGTTGGAGGTACGACTTCCTTTCGGAGTCGTCGTACTCGGGCTCGGGATAGTCGGGCTTCTCATAGTTGTCGTACACTCCGACGCACGACAACTTCTCTCTCAGACTTTCCGACTTTTTTAAGCGACTCGACCGCTGACCATTCTTTTCCCGGCTTCTGTTGAGCGTCTTCGTGTAGTGCTGCGAGTCCGCGTGTCGGTAGATCACGGGACCTATCGTGTTGTTGTAGGATCGTTCCTGATCTACGGGGATGCGTTTGTCTACTCTGATCGGCTGGAAGTAGCAAAAGCTGTGATGTTTCTGCAGAGGGATTTGGAAGTTCTTTTTGTTTTTTCCTTTTGGGGCGATGTTCGGAAAGTGATTCCGTTTCTGAAGGTACTGGTGTTGGAGGATGTTAGTATTCTGAAATGTACAATGAGAGTGTTAGTCACGCACAAACAATGGCGGGTCGAATGAAAAGCGTCTACTATTTACCTGGTCTACTGCACTACTCATTACGCTACTAGTTACGGAATTGCTACGTTTTAAATTTCTCTTTGGCACCGGTTTCTCTGTGAGTTTTGGTATTTGTAGAGTGGTCGGTGTTATCACTTGTTTCTTTGGCAGTCCTACTTTGTTAATATTTTGCTCGTTCAATTGGTTCACCACGGATTTTACTAGAGAAGTTGACGGTAAAGTCGTCAACATTCGTTTTGGAGTAGCTCCAACGATATTAGGTTTAGTGGGGTCTGTCTTCTTTTCTTCATTGTCATCTTCGTCAGAACTATTCTGATCCACAGTTTTCTTTGGTATAACATGATTTTCTTTGCTTTTATTAACTTGAAGTGTGGGAAATTTCGATAATATGTTTTCCTCAGACTTTGTACTTCTAATTGGAGCGTCTACCGTATCAGACGATTTGATAGACATGGTATTAATTAACGGCATGGACAAATTAACATAAACATGATCTGATTTCAAGGGTGATGAAAAAGGTGTTATTTTAGTTCTAGGAGCTGGGATCGGTCTGTCGAGGGACGTAGCAGATGCGTTTATTTCACTTCGATCCAAAGTTTCCTCGTATACTTGGATGGAATCTGTTAGATTCTCAAATTTCTCTACTCCGCTTATGTCAGATTTAAACTTCATTAGGGACGGATAGTTTTCATAAATGTTATCGTCCATTTCACCTTTGTCTTTGTCTTCTCCATTTTTACTATTATTATTGATTTCATTAAAGTTTTCTCCATATTCTGTATTTGGATAAAATCTCTCAATCTTTCTCTTCCTCACTATTCTCATAGATTGAAACTTTGGTTTTGGCTTTATGTTTCTCGTATTCAAGGAACAAAATTTTCTTGGTTCTTCGCCCATTTCTTCGTCGATCGTGGGACACCGCTCGAGGTGATTGCTAGGCATCGGGGGGAGATAAGGGTTTAGCAGAACGGTCGGTCGAAGGGGAAACATCTGTTGTATGGGCGACAGAACTGGTATTCCATACGTGGACAACGAATCCGATGGACTCAGCGGACACGAAACGAGGTTTTGGACGAAAGGCGGACAGACCACTCTCGGAACAAATGAAGGGTTAGTAGTGAGTTGCTTTTGTAATGACTCCACACTCGTGCCTTTTCTTTTGTTAGGTTCGACCACCCTAGGTTGTATCGCTTGCACGGGCTACACAAGACAACATGAAAGAAAACAAATGCAAATTAATCCATGAAGCGACAAAACAATAAAAACATGCAAAAAGAAAATACAAATATTTCAACCACTTCAAGAAAACTAAAGACGTGGTTGCTAATTAATTAATATTAGGTTTCAATTTCTTATACTAAAATGGCAAATTATGAACATAACAAAGCTAAGACTAAAACGGTGAACACGTTTAAAATAGCACAGGGTTACATGGCTAACGTACCTTGTTGGGTGGTTGTTGTAATCCGTGGAACGGCAGGTTCTCATAGAGACCGGGGTTGTCCGTTCCCAGAGCTCCGTTGGCCGCATTATCTACGCCATTCGAGGGAGGGCCTACGGGACAAATAATATCATTTTAAATTATTTTGTTAAACCATCAGAGTCAGTTAATCGGGGCCCTTACTCTGCGATTTCGACTTATCTTGCCAGCATCTACCTTCCCAATTAAATGCACATGATAAATAAAATTTGGATTATCTTACGAAACTTAAATACGCAAATAATTGAAAAAGCACTGCATTTTTAATTTAACTTCATTGCCTGAAATAGTAAGGGAAGTATTATTTTATATTATTCTCGTAATCCATAATAACATTTGTAAATATATAACGCGATAATTACTTTTAATCGCTAATGCTCGATTTGATCGTCAAGACCCATTGAAATTTTGATTATGTAAAACATTTACAAATTGACGTAATACGAATGGCGGGAGAGTACTCACTGTCGCCGGGCTTTTTCCGTTTCCTCGTGTTTTGCTGCGTCTCTTTGAGAGGTTCAATTCTAGCGCTTACACACATTCTGTCAGGCCTTTTGAAGGATACGACTAAAACATGCCATTAATAAACAAAGAGCTACAAAAAATGCAAAATTATTCGAAGCAGAAATAAATAGAGAAAAGCGGCATCAAACTACGAGCGGTGTCACATACCAAGCGAGTGCATTAGAATTTGTCTAGTGTCAACGGTGAAATGTAATGGTTCATGAAAGTATAAGAAATAAATAAGTGATATCGCAGCATCATCGTGTTCGGTAAAATGTCGGCTTAATAATTTATCAAAATATCTACCTCCTTCGGTAACGATTACGTTCGGAGTTTCGCTTCGAAACAGAGATCTTATTCGTTTCGGGCCACAACTCTTATTGATACTCATCAGAGACACGACCCTCTCGTTCGTCTTGTTGATCTTCTTGTACTTTCCGACGTCGTCCTCTGACGAATCGCTTTTCCTCCTCAAGTTCCTAAATATCCCCGCGAGCGGTATACCGCTCTTCTTTGCCCGCTCGGACCTAGGCTTATCGTCATCGGTTCTTTTCCGCTCTAACAATCCTAAGTCGCTCTCTTCGTCTCGACCCGGTCGGTCTCTTTGAAGTCTGGCGGGATTTTTGGGACTCAAAGTGTGGTTCGAGTTGACGTGAACGAGCACGCCGGGCTTCAAAGGCCACTTGTTCGGCGACGAGAGAGGCTCGACCCTGTCGTTATCTTCGTTCGCTCGAGTCTCCACCTCGCTCCCGTCGGCTCCGTTCGCGTTAATCGTCGCCTCTAACTGCGACAGGCTGGCTTGCAAGCTATTTGAAGATTTATCGTGAAGTGTCATCTTTAAATGCGAGTTCTTCGAATCGACCAGTCTGGCCCTGTCGGAGGTCTTCGGGCTGAAGGAGAGATCGATTCGCGGCGACAAAGCGGGCAAAGCTTGCGATATTATGGACTGCGCTATGGACACCTCGTTTATACAGCTACCATCCGGACTAGTTGAACAAAACATTATAACGTTAGAATGATAAAATGTGAAGATGATGACGTTCGGTTAAAGTTAAAGTAATACGATCGTGTTAAAAGAGAGCACGACGATATACAAAGAAAATAAAATAAGTAAAATATAAAAGGATAACAATAAGAACCGAGGAATAGATTACAAAAGACGTACAATACATACATAGAATAAATAAACGTAAAAATAGAAGAATGCTTTCAAAGAATCATGCAGTGATCGACTCTGTCTTCTAGAATGTAAATCTACGAAAAAGTCACACAAGGCAAAACAAAAGTGAGCTTCGACGAGAAAGCATTCTCCAGCTAAATAGTTGTTAGTGATATACCTGAGTTGTTAATGGTTGTCAGTCTTAAGACATCTGGTGTTAATGCGGTTAGGAACCTATTTGAGGAAACATTCGATGTGAGTATTTCGGTTAATACATATTCCGTTCAGTTGAGTGTGCGAAAATTGATTCCAAAAATGTTATTTTAGTGTTAGTTGTAGAGTCAGGGGTCTATCATACGGTTAAGGAGAGGTCACTCCAGTTTAATGGTTTAATTAGTTAGTATTTAAAGCGAGAGTTCCCTTTTAATATAGGGTTGTCTTTATTAACGTTTTATTTATAAAAAAACACTTAATTTAAACAAATGTTCTAGAAGTGACCATTATATAGGATTACGGGTCTCACACCGGCACCTCATTCGGAGTCGACTCTACTCATGAAAAAGGTTAATCGCAATTGAGCAAAATCGAGGCACCGATGAAGACCCGGGAGCCATGCGTACTACGATTAGTCCTCAACGAATAGCCGTTGGTCCAAACGCTCAAACGCACGCGAAAACGAAACCTTTAGAATCGGGGAGGCATAGACAACGTGTGCCAAGAATCTGCTCGGACCAAGGGCGCTGAAAAAGTTTTTATACTCAGAGATACATACGATATGTCATACTTTGTGAAGGGGTTAATAACGAAAATTTCGACTCACAGTAAAAATTAGATCACTCGACAACTGACGAAGTTTGAGTCGATATTTTCATTATTCAAACTTTCACTGATACTTCTACCGGTATATAGGAAATATATAAAATAATGTAGAATACGATACATAGCGAACGCCGGAAAGAAAGGAAAACTTACTTCTCTCGCTCTTCCAGCTCGACTGAATTATTGTCTAAACGTTAGTCCAACGTGTGGGTTGGGTCGTTAGTGGGCGGCATCCGGGAAAAGACAATAGACAATTTTCATTAGCAACACTCACAACAATGAGGATTATTACAAAACATGAAACCTCGTTTCTGAAGGCATTTTTATAATTTATTTAGGTTCGGGTTTAGACTTAAACAGTAAATCTGTAAATGACTTGAGAAATGAGGTATTCGCAAAACACTGACACACATCGCCAAACAGTAGAGTTGAAAAGACTTACACTTGGACTTGGCCCTCATACGTCGGCAGATGCAGATAATGATGATGCACAGGATCACGGTGATGAGGAGCAGGGCCAACGCGATTCCACCGATCAGGAACAGCTTCTGGCGATCGCGCCACCAAACCTTTGTGCCTGCAATACATCGCAAATTATATCATTGAAATTGTTAAGTGTTTTCTAGATATTTGTATAATTGTGATCTGATTCAGTCTTGCGTTTTGTATTTTAATTTAATATCACTTACTATAACTATCCATGTTGGCTGTGAATTAAAAAAAAAAATTATAAATTTAGGTTTCTCTATTATTGGCAAAATATTTAAATAATCGTAAGTACACAAACAGCCCCAGGTTTGAGTTTATTAATAATAATCAACGAATCCGTAAAAAGTGTACGCACGCAACAAATTCATTTAAAGGCTGACAACACCATGTACATTGACGTATCGTCAAAGTACCTACATAAGAATAACGGTGAGTAAACGATTAAATAATACTGACCCATGACGTCCCTTTCGCAAGGTCTCGAGACGCCTACTTCGTTGGTAGCGACGCACAAGTACGTCCGGTACACGTCCACTCCGGACCGCAGACGGAGGAAGCTCTGTGCTCCTTCCGACCAGATCTTCTCGTCTGTCAGCGTGTCGTTGTCGTTCTTCAGCTTCCACGCGAAGGAGACCTGGTTATCGATTCGTGAAAAATACTTAATTCCACAGATACATTGGAGAAGTCAAGTCCAGTTAAAATGCGAAATCTGACCTCGGTGGGGTTGGCGTGAGCCGTGCAGACCAGCAACTGCTGACCGTCCACCTCCTGCTGCTTGATGCCGCATTCCGGGACGACTGAAGACATAATATCAATTATTATAACCCATCTCTACGCAACGCCAAGGGATCCAGCCACTCGGAAAGTGACTGGTCGTCGACGTTGTAAACGGTCAAGCGAAAGGTCGGTACTGGGAAGTTTTTGCCCAGAGGTGAGGTGAGAGAACAGTTAGGGCACCAGAAACTGAACGTCATTCGCTTTGTTAATACCTTGAGCTTTAAGGAGAGCGTAGAGGAGTAAAGACAAAGTATTAGCCCGGGCGTGCCTCGTCACCATGAGATAAAAGGATCCCAACAAACGTCCGCTACTCACACATGACGTCCATGAACACCGTGGTGTTGACAGCTCCGTGCCTGTTGTAAGCTTCGCACGCGTAGTTGCCCGCGTCCTTCCTCGCGATGGGCCCGAGCAGCAGCGTGTTCGAAGACGACAGCACAAAGGAGCGGTTCGAGTGCTCCTTGGCCGAGCTCTTCGTGAGGTGCTCGCGACGCCAACTGTAGCTCGGCATGGGGAATCCCCTGAAAAGAAACGTCGGATGGATTATGCTGAGGGAATGAGTTCACTCGATTTTCGGGTAATATTAAGTTTGTTTCTACTTTCAAAGTCGGGTTAATTGAGCTTCTTAGCTGAGAATATGTCTTTGACTCACTTGGCAGAACACACGACTTTGGCCGGAATTTCGTTTTCGATCACCGAGACCACCTTAGGCGTCACCGTTATATTTTCCGGTTCATCTGAAAATATATTTCAAAACTATTAATTAAGTCAAAAAAGTAATTTATTCTTAAAAGCGCGTAGCTTTTTTGTATCGAGTCATTTATATTGTATTGTGTTTTTTAATAGGAGTCAACCAATTATGATTTTTTATTATAGAGTAGGATCAATACATATTCATTGTTTTAACTCAAATTTCACATAATTTGATCAATTCAAAATATGTAGAATTTAACAAGCATTTAACAACAGCGAAGGGCACGAAGGGCACAAAGGGCACAAAGGGCACTCACACTCGACGGCAAACTTGGTGGTGGAGTTGACAGGGGGCCCGGCGGCGTTGCGCGACGAGCGACACGTGTAGCGAGCCGTGTCCGACGAACGGGACAGAGCCCCGCCCGGCCACGACGACATGTTCCAGTGCTGGAATTGGATTCACATTGGACCACTCTCAATCGGACGGGAGCAGAGACTCAATTCTGAGGTGCGTTTAAACCCGGTAAACGCAAGCGCCTGAGCGCAAGAGCACAAACCCAACAGTCGACGAAATGCGTCAGCCACGAGAGCGTACCGACCAAATCGTTTAAGAAGTAAATTCATCAAAGAAACAGATCAGGGTCACCTATGCTCATTTTGGAAACCATATACGGGCTGGTCTGCTAAAGCCATGACTCGAGTTTGAGCGTCTCACCAGCGTAGATTCGGTGGCCTCGAAGTCGTTTCTGTTGACTTGCGGAGGGATCTTCCGATCGACGACATAATATCGGTCAGTCTTGGCGGGGTCGATGATCTGTCCATCCTTCAGCCACTGGACGCTGCACAGCGGCGCACATTCCACCGTGCACGACAGGGATATATTCTGGAACGTATTAATGAAGTAAATAGCCTGGGTAATTCTGGGTAATTTTAATAATTACAACAGACACGGAAGAGTGAAATAAGTGAAAAATTACTTGTGATTTGTATAGGGCTCCGCTGTAGTGGTTCATCGCGTATTTGAAACTAGGTGGCGCTGAAATAAAAATTGTAAATTAATTTTTTGTCCGTATAAAAAAATAAAAAAACGAAGTCTCGCAAAAGTCACCCAAGACGTCGACGTTGACGAATGCGGGCTCCCCCTCGCCCCCCGCGTTGACCCCTCGGCACGAGAAGTTGGTCCGATGGTCCAAGGTCACGGGGTCTATGGTCCAGTTCTGGGACACGATGTCGCTTACCACGCGCCCGCCGCGGTGCCAACGGAATCTGAAGGAACGTACAGTTTCTCGGAAAACAATTGAATAGTATCTCTTCTATGCATTAATATATAAAATACAACTCCTGCCTCTATTTTTACGTCAGCGCCGTACCAACACTAAAAGTAATCTACAATATATTTTTAACACACCTTTCAATAGTTTTCACTAAGTTTACCATCGTTCAAAATTTACTTTTATCGTTTTATATCATAATTATTAACTACCTGTGAGCTTCGGGCCTGCCCTTCTCCTGGATGCTGCAGCTCAGCACCAAGGATTTGCCCTTCACCACTCGCCAAGGGGAGTAAGTCAGTTTGGCCGCTCCCGGAGGGTCTGTAACACAATATTTTTGTATAGCGCAAAAAACGTATTCTGCATTCTAAAAATCCTGTTTATTTAAAAAAAATACGACAGAGAATGGCTAAAAGGTTACTTCAATGTCAACTCACAGTTAACGACGAGCTCAGTATTCTGACTCTCGTTTCCCCAACCGGCATAGTTCTTGCCTTTGCAGGAGTAGTTCCCGTGGAAGCTCTTGGTCGTGTCTTGGAGGAGAAGCATCGAGGGGTCCACTTCGTTGCATAGGTTCTCTGAAACGTATTCGTAGATAGTAAATCTTAGAAATAGTACAAATAATTAAAATAACAAATTTTCTTAACAAACTGTCAGTTCATACAACCGAAGAAGATATTATTATCATTATCATATTTTCTTATCAAATGACCACCCGGTCTTACTGTGCTTGTAGTTTATCTATAGCCATTGAAATTAGATTTTATTTATAAAACATAATATTTAGGACGTCTATGAGATAAAAAAATTTAAAAGATAACGAATGAAGCACATACCGTCCGTCCCATTACATTCAGGCAGATGTTTCAACACCTCCCCGTCCAAGTACCAGATCACCTCATCCAGCACCGAGGGATTCCCGGAGACCACCTCGCAGGTCAACGTCACATTCTTGTGGTCCGTTTCCAGTATTGGACTCTCTGGATTCATGATCAGACGAACTTGGGGCTTGACTGGAATCATTCGTATGGTGTTTTTAGAGTAACAGGAAAATAGCATAATGTAAAACATTACGGTTTATAGTTCACACTCACATAACACATTCACGCTGATCATTTCCTCAGTGGTCCCGTTGCCCACGACGTTGGCCAGCAGACAGGTGTAGTTCCCCATATCATCTCCATTAGCATCGAGAATAATCAACGCGTGCTGGTCCGTGCTACCTCCTTGGTAGTGGCTTGAGTTTACGTTGAGCCGCTCGCCATTTCGATACCTGTAAACAATTAGACGCTAACTTTATGTTTTTCTTTATTACGCAACCCGGTACGATTGATCACCTAAATTATGGAAGTTTACATGTCGGTCACATCAGAGGCAAGGATGGACACAGTCACTCACTTAAATGTAATCGTAAGAATTAATTTAAAAAAAGAGGATGCCGCCCTGTTGGTGCCACTTATTTAACAGAAAAAAGTGAATCGTGCAGCGACTTGATATTAAAATAAATGTAAACTGATTTTAGAATTTTAAAAATTTAGGTTTTTGTGAAATCCGAATATTTACAATAGTAACAGTAACAAATCTTAAGCAAAAATAGTGTAGATTTTTATGGTGACAAATAACGATCCGATAATAAATACTGTAAGTCTGTGAACGAGGTTTTAATCAAAATTTTTTGATGAAAGCTTCGAGATAAACTTCTGTCGCCGTTTATCTTTGCTGACGATAACTTTGAGGTTGAATTTGTGGGATTAAAGTTAAAGTAAAAAATATCACGGAGGTTGAGTATTCCTCGAACAACTTCGGAATCCGATGCATCTAAAATTTCTTATATAATATATAGAGATTTATATAAATGATAGTAATATATCTAGATGGCGAGGTACAATAACAAATACGTAAGAAACTAATTTTAAGTAACGTATACCTATAACATGAATTTTCCCTAGATGCTATACTTTAAGCAAACTGTATTAGCAAAAGCAAAAGAGATTACGTTGGAAATTCTAACTTCCGCTAAAATACGTTGGAGATTAAAAAGCCTAATGCCACGTGAGAAATTACTGAAAAGTTTCGCTTTTATGGCCTAGGTTAACTGGGACTTAACATGTTCTTAGTTGTAAAGAATACTTACTGTAATGTGCTCAGTTTTAAACTTTAATATTTAAAAGAAAATCAGTGCGAATCTCGTTATACGCGATTTATGCAGGGATGTCAGTAACTAGTGTACATGCAAAGATATAAGAACTTTTGATTTTGTCAGACTCTGAAAGACACAATATATTATTACTTTGGCTCATTCTGTGACTACTCAATATCTCATATCCCATTAACTTAGGATTAGGGTTGCAAACGTTAATTCCTGTTTAGAGTGTCGGCATCCCTTACATGGTCCATTTTATAATATTACTATTCGGTATTAAATATTAACATCTTTGTTTTCTATTAGGAACAATTACATTTCAGGACAAGTGATATTGTATTAACGGTATAGACGATCAGCAGACGCAGGCAGCCCTAACAATGTGTTGTAATGCCGTACATACCATACAACTTCAGTCAGGGATGACGGATTGCTCTCATATTCGCTCTTGAGTAGGATCTTCGTGCCTTCTACTACCGTTATGTTGGGCGGGCCCACGTGAACGATCGGCGGGTCTGGAAGTATTAAATATATTATTAACACTGTGTCGAGTAACTAAGATATGTTAGGAACATAATAATGTAGAGGGTTGACAGAGTAGCTATGTACATGTATGACTCTTAATTATGAAGATGAGGGTTCGTACCCATTTCTTTAAACACTCACTCGCAAAGTAAAAATCATATAGAAAACATTGTGAGGATCCAAGGAAAACCAAAAAAATTACTGTGTACCCATGGTGATGGCGCAGAAATGTTATTTTGAGGCCAAAACGGTTGTCGCTTGTTTTTAATAATAATTCCTTTATTGTATTTTTTACATTTTATAGAGCACTAACTTTCATTCGCTGACATCATTTATTGATTATTAGATTATCGTTGGTGAATTTGCTTTTAATAATATATTTATGCTCTTAGCCACAGACAAATGTATGTGACATCAAAAAATGAGGTAACTTTGGGGTATTTTGCGTCATACGTCATCTCTTAGATTAATCTTCTATAATAAAGTTATCAAAGTAGCTTCATCGACGTCGTTTAACTTACACCAAACTTCTAGTTCCCTCGTGGCATGAATGGGATGATCATTGTTATCTCTCATGGCGTCGTTCACGGCTTTGCAAATGAACCTGCGTCCGTTCTCGAAACGCGTCGCTTCGAACGTCAGATTGGACATGGTGGCTACTGTCGTATCACTCTGAAATTTTACAATCATCTGATGGCTTTTTTATCTTTACCATTGGTTGCCTAGTGGCTTCGACTTCTTTTATTAAACATAAGCTCAGACGGCGAAGGAAAAAATTGCCAGGAAACCGAAAGGCTCATAACCTACTTGCCAATTAGCTTGAGTAATGAAGCAAATACAGAATTCTCAGGCCCTGATCTGAAAAGGTGATTGATTTAGTTTTATTATCGTTACGAAACTTACAACTTTAGTTAAGATTATTTTCCGTAAATAGAATTAACTTTGAATATATATAACATGCAAATAATAAATTATACTAAACCGGTTAAAATGGTGGAAAAGCTTACCGATTCCATTTCCTTTTGCTGGTATACATGAAACAAAATAAAAACATCAATTAAATATATTTACATTAAGCTGAAATATATTATTATTTTAATTAAAGAATTTGCTTTCTCAAAGATAAACCGATATTTTTTCCATAAATATTTTTGCATTTTCTAACTTTGCCTTAACCAAAGCGAAACTATTTAAAGAACTAAGAACAAAATATCTCAGTAACTTTATCTTAGCACAAAATGGAAAACAAAAATCAAAATTCTGTTCGAAATTCTTTGAAATTATAATCCTGCTAACAAGATAAATAAGAAAACAGTTTTTCATTAAAACTAAATATATTCAACAGCTTCGAATGATTAAAAGTAAATGTATTTGGTAGAAGTCTATCTTTAAAACCACATAATGTGAGTCTGAATAATTAATATTCAAAAGGTAAAGGAAATAAGACCAAATGGAATGAATCGCTATACTTAGCACATAATAAAAAACCTGAAAAAGAAAAATCCAATCCTTGAATTTCTGTCTGAGACACATTTAATAGAGAAAAATGTCTAAAACACGCTTTAAACAGAATCTAAAAATAAAACTTTGCGGGGAAAAGGTCGCATAAATATGGTCGGGTTATGTTGGGAAAGGCCTGAGTGGAATTCAGCTTGGGGCCTCCGCAGGAAAGTTTAAAAATAGGGTTAATATTTGGTTACTATTATGTTTTTCCCCGAGGCTAGTTATAAATTACCTTAATAATGACGTTTACAAGCAAGTTCCAAAAACTTTGTAACAAGTTATTATTATTGAAAAGGGATAAAGCTTGTGTAAGTATGCACGGAACTTTGAATTGGGTTACTATGTTATGTTTTCTATCGTAACTTTTTTATTTTAACGGAGGCAAACGGGCAGGAGACTCATTTGATCTAAACTGATACCGCTGCCTATGGCCACTCGCACTGCTAGAACTAGCTAGTACGCTCTATTCTGTTTTATTTAAAATTACTCTAAAATTGTACTAGAGAAATATTAAGTATTTGCAGGGGCTCACGGTTTCATTAGGAGCCCTTAGATTTAAAATTCAGTTCGCAAAGCCAAACATTCACGACTTGAATATACCTTGAATGCAGCCTACTACAGAAATCGTATTTAGGACTAGTGAAGTGTATCAATTATCGATATTGTTGTTTTTTTGTGTTGGTTAATTACAATTAAATATACAATTCAAAACAATTTTTTAGTAACAATTTTGTTCTAACAAATAATTATTGGTATGTTCATAATAAATTTTGTTCACATATTGCTTAAGTTCAAGAGATCTCGTACTCTAAGAATTATGCCTATGCCTATTTTTATCTTTCTCTCAGTTTTTATCGTCCTGAAATTATCGATAAGCTACAATCCCTCCCTATCCCTTTAACGAAGGCAACAAAAACTTGACTCAAGTAAAATGGTATCCAATTAATTCTATAAAACGTTGAAAAGGACTCCGCAACTGGAATTTACCTGTGAGTGACTTTAACATTTCTAACGAATCTATTTCAGTGCGCTAGAAATTATCGGTTAGTGGCCACGTTAAATTGATTTTATTAAGAATTATATCACGCACACCTTAAACGCCTTCGCAAATAATAGAAAAGTATATGGAATTCAAGAATGGCGCCAAAGCGTAAAATGGTCACAGCCAATTGCCTGGACTATATCGAGTGCCTTTTAGAAAAAAATCCATAAAATCCAATGATTATAGAATACTTCATAGAACAGATATGAACACAAAATGTCGGTAGCTGTCGCGTTAAGGTGGTATTATTAAATAAAATATAATTCCTGCGTTTTTTTCAGTAACTTTGTTTCGACTCGGTTATTTGTGTAGTTCGGCATATAAAGTTAAGTTAACAAAGTTTAATATTTATACTGTTTAACAGTATTTGTTTCGAAACTATCCTCGAAATTTTTTTGCACTAAATTAATAAGACACCATTGGGAGAATTGTGTGGTTGGTTAAACAAAAATAGCCCCATATTAAGTGTTTACTATATATATTAAATAAAACCATGTGACCGAAGCGCGTAATTCAATTTGATAGACATCTCTAAATAAATAAAAAGCGAAATTTACGAAAGGTCAAATTACAGAGATTAAGAATAAAAGCTCATCGCAAAAGAAAAACTAAGTAATAAAGAAAATTAAACGCGGAGCGGCTTCCAAATTGTTCTCATGGAATAAAACAATTTTACAATATTTGAGTACAAAGCTGGACACAAAATGAGAGCCAATGCTTTTTACGTTATTCTGGTTGGAAAACTTTAGCTTATTTTGTTAGTGTTGTATTCTAATCTATCTCTTTCGACTTATCTTAATAAGATCTACATCGTATATAATATGTACATAATATGTACTAATGATAGCTATATATATGAACAAATTGCTATTAGTTTGTTAAAGTTAAGCATAAACAAAGTAATGTAATGATTTGGCTTGGCTGTATGATTCTATCTTTAATTTGTAATTAACGTTCAAAAACGATTTTTTTTAGGTTTATTCCAGAATCGTTTAGTTTTACAATTTTTTTTTTATTTTAAACCAGCGTTTAGGACATCTGTCACATTTCAAATCACATTTAAGAGATTTTATTAGAGAACTAAAAGCTCGAGCTGTTTTAAATTTGTGATAATCGTAAAACTTTATTTACCGGCGAGTGGAGCAAGTATTGTCGGTAGGAATTATATTTTTTTAATTATGTACGTCGTTAAAGAATTAACGAGGAATTCGTTTCATTTGTAAATTCCCGTTGCTTTTGCTCGCTTTTATTAATTAAAAACAATAATTGAGTGATTTTTAAATTATTTTCGCTTACATAAAATTTTTGCTATTCATCTGTCTGTAAGGATTTCGAGTAATATTTCGATTGTAGCAAAGAACAGAAAGACTTCTGCATTTTAGTTAAAATCGATTTTTGCGTAATTCAACGCAGAATTCTTTGTTTTACCTTGTATTTTTTTTCGCGAAAATGTTGTTTTTTTTTCAACAAGCCATTTACACTGCTTATAAAAAAGTACAAACGGACATATACAGTTGACCTTATGTGCGATCGGTCGATTCGTGCGCGTCAGCTGTTATAAACAAAGATATCAGATACTTGACCGTTTCGGCATGGGCGCCTGGTTTTGAATATAATATTTACTTGATTTATTCCTTTTACAATAATAACGCTTACATTTTATAATTTTAATGATAAGAGAACAAACAAATTATTGTTAAGTTTATCCAATAAAGGAAAACAAAGTGGTGTCTATAGATAGCAATTCAATCGTTTTATCTGCATAGACGGCAAAGACTTGTGCTTTAGGGCCAATCATAATTATATTTGTTGTTTTGATAAAATTGGCTAAATATGATCAATAATATAAATAAAATAGTTGAATAAAAAATATCTAAGATTAATTAGATGGCAATTCCGTCTTGTGTCGTCTATACAATGTACATCAGTGTAATTATAAATATATACAAATACATGGAGTGATCATTTATCAATTTACAAAGAAGTTTCACTTATGACTTGTATACTTTGTACGCATGCCAGAACTCCAGGCAATATTAAAGGCAACAGTCAGATTGTAAATTGACAATGTGTCAAAGTCAATTTCTCAGTTGTTGGATCGACTGTCGAGTTCAGATTAAAAATGAAATCTGAATATCGAACGACGATAGTAATTGATAACAATGGCTTCGAATCGGCGACATATATGAAAAAATATGACAGACAAATCTTAATGCTTAATATCGATATGTATCAACCAAAAAGGCATATACTTACTTTGAGGAGTTACCAACTCATTTGTTTTCTTCGTTATGGAAAACCTTAATTTAAAAGGGACTGTGAATATTTCCAAATGAATATCAACCTTTGTTTACCATGTTTAAATGTCAAATTAAAATTAAAATAGATGCTTTTCGCCGTAGATATAATTTACGTCTCCATCTCTAAGATAAATATTTATCCGCCATTACTAAGCTAATTTAAGATAAACTTTCGTTTGAACGCTTTGTAATGATTGTAATTAAAATTCGAAATAGTTTATTTTGTGGTAAATTTGTGTAGGTTAAATAATAAATAAACTTTAACATCGGTGGCGGATAACTTTAAGATAAAGATCGTTCATATATAATATGTATCTATAGTATTGTAGAGGTGTAATTATCTATATCGTAATTTCGCAATTCCAATTACAATTTAATCGGCCGGAATCCAAGAATTTGAAACAATTTATTAAACGCGATTTTTTCTACTTAGTTATTAGGTAATTCCTAAAACATAATCTAATAATTTTCTCTTTCTATTTGCAAGTCCCTTCCATCAGTGTTGTCAACCTGAACCCTCTTTCCTGAGGTATGAAAGCGTAAATACATTCATTTACGTGAATGCTTTATGATCTCATTACACAAGTTTAATTAATTCCTGTTTTAATTACTTTCAACTTTGATTTAAAAAGGATAGCATTGCGTTAATTACTGTTCGCTTTAACTAGCGGATGGCTACGATTTCATTCATGCGAGACAAGTGATAGACTCCATGGTTCCATGATTCTCCATGATTCTTGTGTAGAATGCCAATCTTGTTCCTCAACATTATACATAAAAGTGGTTTCATGCCCATGATTTTTTAAACAAAATAAATCGACAGAAACTGCGCGCTCCACGATTATCAAACAAAAACAGTCAGTTCAATTATTTAAAGCTAAACAAACAAATTTAAAACAATTTCGGGTTATTTATAAGCAGTCACTGAGTATGACTATAAAAAATATCTAAACTTGTCTGCTCTACCATGTGTTGGTGCCTATATTGCAAGACGACGTATTTAAAAAAAATGCTGTGCCATGGCTATCAAACCACACCACACCACAAGTTACAGATTACTGACATGTAATGCTTTAAGGGGTAAGGTGATTCAATTTTTAAAGTCAGCCACTAATAGTTTTGTATGTTGTAGTAATTTGTTATTAAACTATAAGTTTTTCTTCTCATAACATTTCAATGAAGACTGTTTCGAATCGACAACGCATCACCGCTAAGTAGATTGTCGACCCAGCCCACTGATTTTCGATCCGATTTGACTTAGGGTCCTTCAAGAAAAGAGCGTACCAATTCTTATAAGGCCGGCACTGCACGTTTTTTATGGTACAAGAGGCAGACGGGCAGTAGGCACATGCGAGCCTTCTGGCAATGTAAGTGTCCATGGGCGGCGGTATCACTTAACATCAGGTGAGCTTCCGCCTTACATTACATAAAAATAAAAAAGGGAAAACACTATTTGAAAGTGCTTCAGTAATAGAAGCTTCTAAGATGTCATGTGCATTTATTAAATATTCAAAAGTTTAACGCTTCCTCTCATATTATATACCATCAAATATATTTCTATATTTTTAATCCACATTAATTATTCAAGTATTAATTAACGACCAAAGTAAAAATTATTAAAATACACACAAAGAGCAAAATTAATAACCCGTTAATGCTTTTAATATATTCTCATAAAACTGTATAAATCTGTCAGTGTGAACTTAGTGACAGAATGAAAAATCGCTAGCTAATATATTGAGCACCTGGCCATACAGATAATTGATGTGGCTCTAATGATATCGAAATAAGTGATTTATGCCCTCATTATTGCATGCAGGTAAGCCGTTGCATTTTAAACGGCTTTAATAAACCGGATTAAAACAGATAATGACGTTAGTTATTAGCTATTTCGCCTACGAATTTGTAATTTCATAACATAAGCAAAACTAATCAATGTACGTTTCATGCCAAAGGGTTAATCTTATTATTTATTATGTTATCTTAGAGCTAATATAAATATAAAGAAAACCTATCTGGAGATCAGTTAGTTTTAGACCGAAAGAGGAGTATATTACATAAAATAATGAAATTGTCTGCTTGTAACGAGAAGTTTTTGATTACACAATCTACTAGATTAACTAACAAGGTAAGTTTGAGTCTAACTTCGATAGCCTTGCGATGCTTTGCTTTGTTTATCAAGCGAGAAAGTTAATTTAATTTTTACTCCAAGTTAAATTGTAAGTTTTCTTTTAAATGTCTTAGAATGTAATTAATTCTGTGTGTGTATACTGACCACTACTGACTATAACCGAAACACACATTTTATATATTGTACAATAAGCATAAATATGAGAATATTTAGCAATAGCAACATATCCAGAACAACTACATCTGCGTCTCGACCTAAATTCAATTTCCCGGCGGTATATTTTAATTAAAGACATCGCAACGTGTCAGGTATTGGTTAGCGAGGACGTCACCTATACAATTTACCCAGCTAAGGTTTAGGTAATTAATTTTAATGGTACATAAGACGTTAATTGATACATAACCAGAAGCAAAAGTGAATATGTAAGTGGAACCAAAACGAATGTATGATGTATGGAAAAGTTTGAAAACTTTTCAATTACTTACCATAATTGAAAATGTCTTAATTGAAAATTACATTAGGTACACCTTATTTGTTTGAAAAATATTTATGTCTATTATTTATATAATATATGTCTTCTGTCTATTTCTAATAGACAAAGCGTGACAGAGTTGCAAGGTGAAGAGACAAAAGAGGACCGCTGACCCTTAGGAAGAAAACCTTGGGAAGAACCCAAAAGTGATGGGCTGATAATATCATAAAGGTATCGTCAGGTTTCTGGAGAGAAAGCGATGAAGGAAACAAAGAACAGATCCAAATTTAGTTTTTTACCCAAATTCCATACTACTGTAGAATAGATAAAGGAAATCTAGTATATCTGATTTGTATTTTTTGTAGTATTTAATAAAATTAGCATTATTATTATTAATAAAGAAAGGGTACATGTACACCAATGGATAATTGTTGATAAATAAAAAAATGAGGACAAATGGCTTTTGGCTTTCATTGTGTTCATAATCCTTTGTTTAAAACCTAAATGTAACTCCGTTTCATATAATACTTCAGTACCAGAAAAATAGAGTTCCTAAAAAGATCGGATCGTTTCGCAAATGACTGGTGATTTCGCGTTTATTCACTGAGATGAGATACACTTGGACGGTTATTACTGGAAAAACTGGAAATGGGTAATTTACTCTTAAATCTAACAAAAACCGGCGCAAGTTATGTACTTTAACAACACAAATACGGAAAAGTTCTATCTTTATCGAGAAGTTAAAGTAATGTTAAAAGTTTTTAAAATAATAGTGCCCTGTGTGTAGTTTTATTAAACATCATGACAAGACAAGAAATACAATTTTCTATTAAAGTGACATTTCTTCGGATTGTATCTAAAGGATTGTTGTTCCCTCATAGCAAAAGAAACATTCAACAGATTTCATGATTAGTTAATTTTATAATAATATAAATTAAATTTAAAATATGGTCAAATAGAACACTGTAATGGATTAACGTTCTTTTATTTATTTATTATAGTATACCATCATATAATATAATGATTTTTCTACAGTACATACAAGCAATTTATATACTGAGTTACACGATAATAGTGATAAACATATATTTTACAAAAATTAAAAAAGAGAAGCTATATAAATATTACACTTACGACTACAATTATTGATTAGGTGATTGCAATATTGTATTATTATTCTGTGCAAACTTTTTTTACGTGTGATATAGGACTAGACTAGTCTTTGGACTTCTTAAAGTCAAAAGGGTAACATCAATTAATGGTACGAAACATTATTGTTCGTTTGAAGTTTAATAACCAATTTCACGCTTTGTCTTATAATTCAGACAACAATTTAATACAAAAGAACAAATTATATGAAAGAATGAAACACGATTCACAGTTTGAGAAATGTCGTCAATTAAAATAATTACAGAAAAGTTTATGTACCTACCACGTCTACCCCTAGCCCCGCTGCGATAGTGTAGTTACATTATGACGATGCTTAGGTATTATAATATATTGCAAGCCTTATATTAACCGACTTTGATAAATCTTCTCAGTTGAGCTATTTATATGTGACATCGTTGGATAGTATTTGATTTATGATTTATATCAGGTATATATCCTGTTCAAGTTTCCGTGCGGCTAGATCCCTTGGCGTTGCGTAGAGATGTGGGGATCTGCATATTCTACCGCATTTACCATGGAGAGTATTCAGAGGAGTTCTTTGGTCATATAATAGCAGCACCTGAGTTTCATTATCGGACGTCAAGGCAGAACACAAAATACCATCCGAATCGCCTCGATGTCCGTCGTTCCGATCTAAGCATTTTTTTTAGGGCAGCAGCAGTAACGCGTATGTGAGTGGTGCTGCTATTTGGAACCAACTGCCCACTGAAGTAATTCCGAACCAATTCCACTTAGGGTCCTTCAAGAAAATAGGGTATTAAATTATTCGCGCTAGACACGCCTTACCAGCCCAGAAACAGAAGCAGATGAAAACAACTTATATTAAATGGAGCTCATTAAACAAATTAGTTTCGATAATATTAAAGTTTTAATTATAAGGTAGATACGTAACACAACGAAGAGTTAGAACAAGTATCGATAATACATCGCACATCACTGGCTTAATTCAAAGTTGTAGCACAAAGAGGCTTCCCTCTTTGACGCACGCAACATTTTCAAAGGAATGCAAACTTTACGCTCAAACTTCTTGCGACTTTAGAAATTTTTTGATGAGCACTGGTTTAACTGTTGCTTTACGCGAAAAATCACTTAAGATTTCAGTTGGAAATTCAATTGTATACGATTAAACTTTTTAAATTGTTCACGCTTTGAATTTAGGTAAAACAACTTCTTTAATTTCTCAAATCCTTCCACATGTAATTTAGAACTACCAAATTTAAACCAACAGTATTATCTATCTACCTCAAACATCAAATGCAAATATCTGATTGGAGTCTTATAATTTAAAAAGTTACTTAAAATAAATTCATAATTCGGAATCTTCATTAATAATTAATTATCCCATTAAGCTTATCTCGTAAGTAATGTCCGCGATAGCAGGAATTATTACACTCTTTAATTATTTTTTTAAGGAGATTCATACACATCAGCGGGCATGGATTAGCAAATAGATTTAGTATTATTAGTTTTAAGCTTTAAGTATTTATCAATATTCTACATATAGCACTCGTTTAGGATTGTATACAGTAACTTAAATAAGTCAACTTTTCTGTGGTTTTTACCAATCACATCATACATATGAAATATAGAGTATTCTCGATAAAACATTGTTAAGTATTAGTCTAATCGAAATCAAATCAAAACAAATAAATTTTCCGTGATTTTCCAATTATCCGCGCATTTTTAATTTACTTTAGGTACTTATGACACAATGTAAATACGAATGAAAAGATTTTAAGCGTCTATTTCTTAGTTCAATATAGTAGATTTTACAGGCTATATAAAAATAATTCTTGAAGTTGCTAGTAATTTCAAGTGCTGGCCGGGAAGTAGTTCGCGCGGTCGGACCTCACCTGCTGTGGACAGAGGTGGCCAGGAGTGGGTTTATTGAAACGACTGCTTGAAAAATTAAATTGACGCAAACACAGGCACCCTTTTGGACCGTGAGTCATATGTGCTACCCATAAGTGTCCCTGTGGCTTTGCATTAAGTAGACACCACGTCCTTTATTGGCAAAAGAGTGGCGGTCGTTTTTCTAACCACGCCGCGCTCAACGATATCATAGGCTGCTCTCTTGACTCTGTCAATGTTTCAGCCATTTTGGAGCCAACATGCATTGCTAGAGAAAATGACAAGCGGCTATATGTGATGTCGTTGATACCTTGGAAGATGGGACAGGCATTGGTATGGGATGCTACATATTTGTTTTATTTTTTTTATTACTATCTAGATTAAGAATTTTAAAACTGTATATTTGCCTGTTATGTTTACTTACATGTATAAATATTTACATTGGTAGTTGACACCAATTAATCGATCCTAAATATAATATCTAAACGACCCGTTTGACCAACTTAGTGTAAGATGATGATAATTTTTTTTATAAATAATAGTGCTGATAATATTTATTTAAGAAAGCGATCGATATAAAATTAAAATCCTAAACGGCACTTAACAATTTAAGTCACGATATTATTCTTATATATGACATTTTACTATTTTATTTTTTAGAAGAGAGACCTCTATAGTCTTCGCTATTCCATTTATAGCCGTCAGCAGCCCCTAGCTCCAATAAGTCAAATTCAATAAAGTTCACAAACGAAAACCTTACACTTTCTTACTTTTCAGCGCCTCTTACTTTAAAATTTAGCAAACTTTAAAATTACAGTTTTTTATTTCAATCGTTAAAAATATATTATTAAATAATAAAAAATTATATATGGAAGCATGTCAATTGCATCTAAGTTACTGTAGTGATATAAAATATAGTGTCATTGTTCATATGTGCTGTATTCGATTTGAAAGAAAAATATAAGATTTCCTGGTTTATATAGAAGGCAGAGCTTAAAGAAAAATGATACATAAAACAGACACAGAATAACTTTACTTTAGAAACTCTCTACACTACACTTACTACACTTCCAAATTAAGAAAGCTATTGTTGGCCGTAGTAAGTAATTAGTTGAGTTGGTTTAAAACTTAAGCATATGTCTGTAAAAATCTGCTTTATCTTTTCTGCGTTAGCGATTCACAAGTAAAAAAATAATTAGGTCGTATAAAATTCACAAAGAACTCCAAATAGATGTGAAGGGAAAGATTTAAAGTATTTTTTGTTAAACGCACTTGACGTTGAGCGATGACTTGCGAAATTTCTTTTTGGACATCCACGGGGAAAATAAGTTTTACCTTTTGTAGCCACAAAACCTTCGACGAAAGTGAATCGAAAACAACGTCGGAGCAACCTTATCAAATCTGGTAGTTCTGTTCAAGTAATATTATAAGCAAAAAGGTTTGAGTGGTGTTATTTACACCATATATAAAAACACATTTATTATATACATAACTCGAGGTTTTGAGTATTTTTTTTGTTGTATCAATATAAAATAATAAGACTAAATACCCAGATAATAAGTAAAGTATATATTAGAAACCCGTACCGTTTTTTTCTAATTCAATATTTACTTGCCAGTTCTTTTATCGAGATGAACAATTGAACAATTCGAGGATATTTTAAAAAGCACTCAATCAAACAAATTGATTTAAATTAAAGTCCGTCTCAAATATTTGTTAAACCTCCCCCTTCACTACCGTAACAGAATTAATTACATTTATTTTACCTCAAGTTATATTGTGAAGTGCTATTAATCCATTTAAAACTTCCTAATTGTCCCTTTTTGAATATCAATGTGACAAACTCGGAGGGAAGAGCGAATCAAGTGTACTGTGAAACGTAGTTAGGTTTATGAAGGGGAGTGTTACTCGTATAAAGGGCCAAATATGTTGCCTAGTTACTTGTTGGATTTAGGTAATGATTTTCTTTCACATATATATTCTAAATGGTTTTAAACTAATAAAAATAATGTAGATCCTCTTATTTTAGTGGCTATGAAGAAAAATTATCCATGTAATAGACACACATACCTACACATATACAAAGAGCAATTATAACTCTGGATTGTAGGAGTTATTCTTAAATAGAATGTGGAACATGTATCTTCACCTGTATATTTTGACTTGCTGGTGTCAGTAGTTCGGTGCCGTTGAACCACTCGATGGTGGCAGCAGGACGGGCGCCTGAAACGCTGCACATGAGCGTTAACAGCGTACCTTGCGTCACATGTTCGCCGACTCCCGATATCGCTATCTTGTTTGGTGGTACTGAAAAAGTAATACGTAAATGAGTTTTTGCAACAGTAACCAGAAGTTACTAGGTATTTTTGTGATAAAATACGAAATCTGTTGTACAATTATCTAAAATACTATTAAAACATATTCAATTATCTACTTACATATTTGTTATTACGAGTAATTAAATCGGTTTACGGTTGATAAAATAATAAAAATGTATAATAAAAAAAAATGATTTTGTAATAAAGTTTGGACATTTGGACTCGAACAATGAAAGTAACTGAGTAAAAATCATCACCTGTTCAAATGTCCCTCGCGTGTCCCAAATGTTTTATTAGCAAACTCAGCGAATGTGAATAAGTTAGTAGATTGCACCCAGGAGATCGAACCCAATAGTTTTTGGGATCAAGTTTTAAAGAGCCATTGAAATGTCGCTCGACGGCGGAGGACTCGAGTTGTGATTGTTTTATTGTCTGATTTCAATCAAAAGGGAACGCCCTAGTTAAGTATCATATTGATAATGAAAAATAGCATTATTTTTGTTCTAAACATATTTTGTAGTATGTATCTAGTTTAGGCACATGAACATATTATCATTTTAGCCTGGCATATTTTATCCTTTATGTGAATGCTTACGTATCTTAAGACTTCATTTAATATTATACTATACTTATTTCAAGCCATTCTATAATATTCATTTATAGACGGACGAATTTTATTACTACGTACGTCACAGTGAATATTATTTAGTCCTGTGGAAACTTACCACTAATATATTTATTTAAAATAATTAAATAACAGAGTTAAACAAACTCAAAGTAGTAGTAGTAGTAGCTTCAAAAAAAGGGTGCAGAACATCGCAGTATCACATCATGACATATACCTGTGTTTGTTGTGCTTCCAAAGGTGTTGGTATAAATACAAATCAAAAAGAAGATAAGTTAGCATATGCCGAAATTATTTGAAATAATATTAAAAAAAGGGTAGCAAGACGCTACCCACACACATCGCAATAAAAAAGAGGCCAGGAAACCGGCGTTGGTAAGCGAAGTGGCTGGCGATTTGACAGTTAGTAACCAAACTACGACAATAGCAAGTCAGATTGCCAGTGCTTCGCAAACGATCAATGCTAGGAATCCTAAGGTGGAAGAAATATAAAATCATTAGAAATACGGGCTACTCAAAGAAAGAGAGGAGCACCTTTAAATCTGGCGATTAAGTTTATATACTACAGAGGAAATAATAAAAAATTGACATCGTATATAAAAGGAATATGTGGCATGGAATTGGACGTTAAGGTTATTAAGAATAAGTCCAAAAGCAAACGAATATGCCTTTTTTATTGTAACGGTGTCCGAATCGGTAAATTAGAGGTTATATTCACCAGAAGTATGATCAGTGAACACAGAGTGCAGTCAATGGTTTTGGAATCCAAAAAATAAAACAGAGGACTTAGCTTTTTATTATCAAAATGCTAGAGGATTTGATTTTTATTGAAAGACTAGGGTTATTTGCAATACCTTGGGCAAGAACCAGTCTGTTGCAGAGATCCCCGTAAACTAGGATGATGCGCCTACTAAATGCTGTCTCAGACACTATCGACATATTTGTATGTTCGCAGAGTGAATTCACAGTAGCGATATTGTTATATATATTATGTGTGGAATATTATAATAAATGTACATTATTATATTATAAAATAAAATATGTTTAAATGTCGAGTCGAGAAACATTTATTATTAAAATATGTTTAATAATAATTTTTTCTCAACTTTATCGCATTGGTATAGTTTGGAAGGATAATGTATATATTTGTGTAATAAATAAATTAATTTCTTAAAAAAAAATACTCTACATTTACAATTGATGACAGTTAATTGAGTGCGTCAATACACTGGACTGGCACAAATACACAAAAACACAAGATACTTTAAGAAGCTGCAATCATCTTGCAACATGAGTCAAAAAAAAAATACAGTATTAAGCGTATATAATATGTACTACCTACATATGGTATGTATACTAAACAGATACATGTTTTTTTTATCTAATTTCATAATAATATCTTTAATATATGAATTATGAATGAGCTAATTTGATAAAATATCCATTCCCTTGGTAGAAAATATTATTATACAAATGAATTACAGTCGAATTTCCGTGGTCGCTTAATATAGAAATATGGATTCTTTGATGTGAAATAAATCGACAAATCGACAGAAACGAGGAAAATCCTCTAGGTGCCGATAAGTAATTACTTCACAAGTTACTTTTATAAGTTATTAGTTGGAGCGATGAGAAAATAATTTCCTATTAACTTATATTGAGTCATATAACTATTATTATCCGCATCAATTTATATATTTTGTTTGTGCCGATTAAGCTTTCAAAATTTACTACAATCAGCTTAGCTAAGAATTTAGGTAAAAGTTAGCTCATATTTTTCCAAGCCTCTCACAATACCTAATTTAATTAAAATTGATGCATCGCGCAAGTTAAAAAAGATAACCTCTTTTGAATTTAAAATTAGGAGGAGATAACGTTTTGTGGTATTTTTATTTATTTTTTGGCTACGTTTCACCTTTGGTTTCTAGTTTTCGGCTTAGCTTAGTTCGGGTACTATTTCATATTTGTAAATCGTTGTGCGAGGCGGGGCTATTTCCAGCGGATTGTTTTTATTCTGTTTAATATTTTCATGTTATCCCAACGTTTACTATAATATGAGGAGCTATTCTTTTACTATTCATTCAAGAAATTCAGCATGGAGAAGACTTCCAATGTCATCCAATGTCTTTATTTCCTTCTTTATTATATTGAATTTCATGTGAAAATCAGGTGTATATAAGAGTTATTTCGTTAAAGTCTGGCGAGGTGAATGTTGCAGGATGCGTCCAATATTGATAGAGGAGCTTAGGAGTAAAGTGAAGTGTTGGCAGTTTCGGAGTAGTTATGCAAAACAAACAGCAAGACGTGTGCAACTTTGATTAATTGTCCCTCGAAACTTGATACTGAGACTAGATCGCGGGAGCTTTACTCTAATTCTTATATATTTTTGGAAACATTCCACGCTGATTTTTATGAGGGACACCTACTAGTCAAGCCTACCGAGTCTTCATAGGCTGGAACGCATTGGCGAGCCTCTAACATTGTGAGTGACTATGTGCGGCGGTATCAGTTAAAAATAGCCTGTTACCCGTTAGCTGTAAAATAAAATATGTGTTATGGTATAAAGTGGGCAAAGTAGAAAACTAAATAACTAAGTAAAAATTTAAACAAGAACCACCAAACTAACATAAAACTGTATCTGAACTGGTCCAAGGCCACCGTCGTTTGTAAAATAGCTGGCTTAGATAAAGGCCACTTTTAGATTTAGGTGCTAGATCCGTCCCTGTTGCCAACACGCCATATTTTACATAACAAGACATTAAGCTATCACTTGAGTGCTGTACTCCGAGCAATTTTCCGTGCCCCGCCCGATAAATTGCGAGACTCTAGCTAATAAGTGGCAAGATAGTGCCGCTAGGGGTGGCTTTTCACGCCTATGGTTGTCGATAAAATAAATATTTTTTTATCGGCAACCAATACATTCATTACATCTAGACATTTAGTCTAGATTTTCGACATAAAGAAATTGATGGCCTTATATCAATTTACAAAGACTAATAAATAATAGATCATTTTAAAGGCTTTGAATTTTTTGACTACGAAAGGAAAGAGGGCGGAAAATACATAGCATGAAAACAAACTTTATATTTTTAAACACTTTTGTTTTACATGAAAATGATAGGTTAAAAAATAATAAAGAAAAAGTTAATAAAATAATTATATTTTAATGAGAAGAAAAAACATTGTAACTTTATAATAAGCTGGGAATTAAACCTAAACAAAATTTATTTCTATGGATATCCTAATTAGCTTGTAAATAAACCTTACATACTGAAAAAGAGCAAAAAAAGTTAATAGCAAACACTGAATATCGTTATGAGCGGCCCCATTTTGTCAATTAATTCTTTTTGTATTCATTCAGACTCATAAAATATTTTTAAGAGTATGTTTCTGAATTATTAACTGAATGTATACACTATACGTGTCCAAAAATGACCAAAAAAATATAATTATTTGATTTCATTTCTATAAAATTGTATAGTTCTGTTTCATTTGTTGAAAAACCAGTGGCGACAACAATTTTAGGTCTGGGCCTCAGATTTCCGTATCTGTTTTATGATCATTTATTATTAAATAGGTAAGTACGAGGAGATGGATACCTTCTGTTGAAGTGAATGATAAACGCGGTAATTAATAGAAAGTACATTGGTGCACAGCCGAGGATCGAACCTAGCTAGGCCGACAATGCTCTTATTTCATTTGTTAATTAAAATTTTCTTCGTGAATATAAAAAATAATCCAAAATCTGAGATCGGTTAACATGTGTCCTTAGTTAACGCTATACCCACATAACTCAGTTCGAGATTGAAACCGAATCAAAACTGCAATTGTCATGAATTGTTTCACATAAATATAAAAGTTCTTTTATTTAACAGTGGTCATACTTAGTCAAGGCGGCTTACAGTGAGTAATGTGTCGTCATCTAACATACTTAGCGACGGGATTATAGCAGGAAGAAAAATTATATTCTACAATGGGAATGTGTAAAGTTTTATTCATATTTATAATGATATTTTTTTAACTAGATATAAAGTACAATATATTTTATGAATAGTTCTGTAGTTGTGATTTGGAAATGGTTTATTTGGTATATATTTTTTAATTTCTTTATCTATAATTAAAGAAAACGTATGGCTTATCAATTGTGCCACATTAATGAGTAGGTCGCTATAATGGCGTTTTTAGGTCTATCGATAGCAGTATGTCCCTAGCGTAATAGGGGTCGGAAATTTTACCAGCCAGCAATATTGAGAGGTCGATAGAATGCGGTGTCGAAGGACACCACACTCTCAAGTGATAAATGAATTACTGAGTGTTAACGTCGAGATAATGAAGATTTCTCACACCTAAATAATATACAGTGCTACAGGGTAATTTTTTACCACAATTTGGTCATTAATCTTCTATCGGTAGTATCTTATATGCTTGGCTTCTGTTAAGAAACAGCTCAGTGGGTACTGCCTAAGCCTTAGCTTGTTGCCTAACAAAGCGAACCACTAAACACTTGCGTAGTAAAGGTAAACATTATTGATTTATTTATACGTTCTCAAACAATGTGTATGCCTAAAAAAATATGACATCACAACTCAAACACACATACACATTACACATCAATGGGAATTATGACAACAACAACTGCACATGTTATATAAGAACGGTTTTTTTAAATAATTTCGTTAAACTGCTATTTATAACATCAATTGCATAGATTGATTGTTTTGTTTAATAGTTTAAAACTTCTTTATTACTTTTACAAAATCAAAAGTTGAAGATTTGGCTTATGCTGTATATCAGTGTAATTGAACATATTTTCTCCGTGCTTAAATCTGGTTTAAGCCAAGATTTTATCACCTAGAAACCGGGAAGCTTTGAAAAAGACTGAAAACTTAATTCCCGAGCTTTTAAGAGGATTACGAACCAGCTTTCACAGGTAAAATGATTAACAAAAATCCATTATCCTTTCATAAAATTTTAAAAACTGTTTAGTAGTAGAATATTTGATAGTTAAACAATTTATAATTTTATTTGTACTTATTTGAACGGCAACATATATGCTAAGATATGTTATATGTGGTTGATTAAAAATTAAAGAAATAAGAGTCTACATCTTGGATTACTCAAAAAATATTTTGGTATTACAATTGCTCTAGTTGACCTACATTAGATAATCCTTAAATTCTATAAAATTATCATCAAAATAAAAAATATTCAGGTAAAGAAAGCTTCAGTTATCCCGAAGCGCCCGGGATAATTATGCTCCTTAATTTCGCGATATCGCGCTTTCCTAATGAAAATTTATTTCTTCAAAATTAAACTCGGAAAGACTCGACTTGTTGACGGTGAGTCACTTTGACGTAAACGTGTTTTAACTTTTAATATAACGTTTAATTTAACGGGTTTCCGCCGTCCTAAAATACTTTCAACGTGTTATTTAGTAATATGTTTAATACGCGTAATGAACTCTCATATCATCTCTTTGATGACTTAATTCATTCGTCACACAGAGCTGGGTGGCAGTTTTGGTTTGGGTCACAGTACTTGTTTTGTCGGTTTATGTATTAACAGAAGTACGAATACATAATTGCACTGATGTGAACGTGTGAAACGAGGGAAACAGTTTTTAATAAAGAGAGAACTGTAGAGAGTTTATAAACCAGCCAATCTATAAAATAATCCTCTAAATTAAAGTTTTATTTTATCGTGCTGAATTAGGGTTGCTGGGATTTATTTATTTTCATATAATAAATTGGGTTAAATATGTGATAACTAAAAAAACTAACTTTAAAAGAAGTAGAGTAGTTAGTAGTTTGGACTCAATTTCCGCACTTAGACGCTCATTTAGTCCGTTGTGCGTATAAACGAAGTAGAATGTTACAAGACTTTCGATTTCTAAAAGAATCGCTTTTGATTAGTTTGACTCTAATTTTACCACTTATCATTATAAGCAAAATAATCTCAAATAATAGGCGGTTAAAGTGCTAGTGGCAGCCCTACCCACCGTGATCTCAAATTTTAATATGATTTAAGAGCAATAACTTGGAATTAACTTCATCCTTATTTTTTGTCGGATTATCATAATTGTATGGAAATCGTTTCTTGGGGTGAATGTGGGAAGATTTGTGTCATTTTATATTACTTAAGTATTCTGAAAAATTTCATATTTTCTTATAAAATCTTCCGAATGTCGTTTAAAGGTCCCGGTTTAATATATAATTTAGAAACGATGGTTATAATAGTAACAGCTGTGAGAATTTTTTGAATTAATATATCCTACAAGCTTTGACATGGGGATACTAATAATTCACAATTAACGGTGAACTCATATTTACAATTTTTGTGGGCAAAATCATATTTTAATAACCGAGGAGGAAATGTTATTTGTGTGAAATTCAACGGTTAACAGAATATTGATAGATTCTGCTCACACCAGGCACACCACCACCATTTTCTCTGCTACTCCGAGAGCCAGATGAGTAATATCCGCTGAAATTACAGCATAGGGAGCCTCATGAGGTCGCTTTCGCATTGTACCTACCGGTTATCCTTCCGGTTACCTAAATAATCTGAACATCTCAAAATCCTCTAATGTGTGTTCAGCATGATCTTTTGATATTTTGGTGACACAAAAAACCCATGCCATTCATTTAGAATTGGAAAAATCGCCTCTAAAGTCCTATAGCCAGCTAAAGGAAGTACGTAATCTCACCCCTGACATCCAATTTGAGTGTCCTTATGATGGGATTGTCGAGGGCGGCAGATGACACGTTGCACACTAGCTCGCCGTTCAGCTCAGTCCGCGTCACGGTGAGAGGAAGCACGTGCTTTACCACCGACTGTTCTGTTATTGTTTGGGCTGAAACAAAAAATATATACAGAGTTAAAAAATGTTAAAATAGTTGTTTACAAGTTCAAGTAGATTTTTTCGCAATCTATATATTGCGCTTTTTTAACAAGTTGACTTAAGATAATTAATAATTTACAGTGGATAGTGAAAATACGATCCAATTATTTTTGATTATTCGAATCGATAAAGAATTATCTACCTGTTTAAGACTGGCAATTTGTCGTCGGAAATCGAAATTATTATCAACTACTTATCCGCTACAAACCAAGTAAGAACCAAGTTATTAACACCAAAAGGAAAACGCAGAGTCAGCACTTTCTCATCCTAAATATCAGAACTCGGATAGTCAGCAGAACAAACTGTTAGGCTGAAGCCGGTCCGCTAACATTGCTAGTATCTGTTTGGTTTAGTCTTGTTTAGATATCGTTATCTTGTGTTTACTGAGGCATGAAAATTCAGCTAGTTTTATAGAATTAGATTGTAATGAAAAATATATTTCATTAATAATTCCTAAACGGATTGCACTGTTGATATTGAAAAATCACAAGTGCGAAGAACCCGAGTCGTTAGAGTAGTTATGTATAATAATGTCGAGTCAGCATTTCGCGATGATAAATGCTTTTACATAGCGAACGGAAATTAAACGTTATTTTGTGCTTTTAAAACATGATACCTGGGTGATGTACGACCTTAAACCCAGTCTTAGGAAAAGTAGTAATTCATGCGAGAGACGATTAAGGTTGTAGAACATGATCTATCATGTCATATTTAATATGATGCACTAACTTTTGTAAGTTAAACAAACAATTAAACATCTTTCAGAGAGAAGTTATTGGCAGTTCTTCTCTTCCGTTCTTTGCCTTTGAATTGAGAACTGGCAGTACCTAAATGTAAAATTATAAGTATTTAATATGTATTTCTTTATTGACGTTCATAAGTTTACATTGTGTTTAACATAACATATTTAGCATACGAAAAGCAAAAGCCTACATAAAGTATATGAGAGATTGATTTTTAATTTATCATAACATTCAATATTGTGAAAAAACACTTACAAACAGATTTTTAAGTATTTAAGTGTACGTATTGAAAAATTTACAAGATTCGCCTCTGCGTATGACTATGTACTAATCCCGGTTATAACAGCTCCATTAGTTACAGTTTTAGTGACAGAATCATTAGTGTTTGAAGCTCTTAAGGGTCACTAAGTATTATCTCACAAAAGCTTTTATATTTCATACAATACATCTATCATACTACATATTCCAACTATGTCATGAGTTACGCAAGATCTTTTTGTATTATACACTAGACTAGTCGCCACCAACTCCGTCTCTCGTCTATAGATTAATAATATAATCGAGTGTCGATAGGCTAGGGCATATAGTCTAGTTTTAGAACTCATAAATATATAAAAAATTGTTTTGCCTTGAACTTAAATTGCACAAATAGATAAGACGAGATGAAGAGAAAGTGCACTTCATCTCGACTCAATGGTTACTTCGCTTCACTAAGTGTTTCTGATATGAAATATTATAATATAGTATTTGAAAGATAATCTTAAATCTTTCGTTTATAGATTTATAATATTTATACAACGGTGTATTAATTTACTGAACGAAATACATAGGTTAACGGACCTTTTTCATTGTTTGTTGAGTAAACTGGCAAAAGTTTTATTATTTGTTAATGCCTGTAGTTGTTAGTTAATTTCTTATATTTTTATTATGTAATTTCATGTTTGTTCTTTTTTCTTTCGTCTGTGACTTTTATTCACTTATTGTTCACTGTTGTCAATTTAGGGTCACCAAAAATAATAAAAAAATATTTGGGTTAAAATGACATTAGATGAATACCGTCATATATTCAGTATTAAGTATTACTTTGCAACATACGTTTAATTTACGATAAAACTACAAGTATTTTTATGTACCCTGGAATTGAGAACTATTAAAAAATATGTAAAATTAATGAATTGGTCTATTGGGATGGGGGTTTGTTAAAGTAGAATTCCTAGAATTCTGACTGGCCATTTCCAAATTGATTTTGCCGGTCGGGCTCATTACTAACAGACCCTGTTTGTCTCGAGGGATTATTTATTAATCATACCAACAAATATCTGTTTTTTGTTAATCAATATAAGAGGCTAGATTTATTACGTCATACATAGGAATTACTTGTTACTTATATTGTTGTTGTAATTTATATTGTTGCACATATATACATAATTCTTTTGTTTTGCCGTGCTCACCCCAACGCTAGAATCGGTTACACAAATACATACAACACAAAACCAATACAATTTAATATTAAAACAAAATCGTTGCAAGTTTCTAAATAAAATATAAACACAGAGTAGTGATGTCCATTCGTCCGTAAAGATTTATCGATGGATTTATTTTCGGCGATTTTGATTAACGGTGCAAAATAAAGCGAAGACCTGACCCGGACCTTTTCTAATCTGATACGATAAGGGCTTAGAGATGTGCGCCCTCGATTGACGTAATTTATTTGTGCCGCCAATATATTTATTCATTCATATCGAGCCCAATCAATGATTGAGTTATTGTTTAATATTTTACAGATTATTTGAACAAAGACTTACGTTAGTTTCATGAAACATTGATTTAATTTATCCTCACTTCATTCTAGTTATTAATTACATATTAATATTATTTTAAGAAAACCATTGCTAAACTTAACAATTTCTGCTTTAAGCAGTTCTGTCTCGCATTTCAAACAGCAGGTGGAGGCAATATCAATCGATAAATATTTTATCGACACTGCTGAGCTCAGCACTAGCACATAAACGGAAATCTAAGCCAATGAAGTGAAAATTTGTTCGCATCTGTTACCTACATTTTCAAGGTTTACATGAAATATGTATAAGTTGTGAAAAATATTGTTTCAAATAAACGGATTTGGTAAAAGCTTTATGTATTGTATATAAGAATTGAAATGTTGTGAAATAGGCAGCTTCGAATAATCAATTTACCTTAAAGTTATGTTGGTAGAAAAACAATCATAAGATAATATAATCACATTATTTATTTATTAAAGTTCATCACATCATATATAATATTATATAGAGCTATATCTACAGTATATATTGCAAGATATATTTTGTTAAGATATAGTTAATTATATGACGCCTGTTCCCGGGTGGGAATTTCAACATACCTATTTATATACGCGACAGAAAAACAAACAAAGAATGTTGTATATCATTATTAGAATAATAAACACTTTGTTTCTGAAATATTGTTTTAGTTAATTATACCAATTTGAAATCATAGTTAAGACAGGACAACGTCTGTCGGATCCGCTAGTACATAACAAAAATATACGTCTTCCTATTCAGCTTTTCGGTGTCAGATGAACATTACAGTGTTTTTTTATCATCAACCTCTGGGTAAGTAGTGTACGTTATTTGTTTTTGTACATATTGGTATCACCAAATGAACGCAGGTGAAACCATGGAGTACAATACAAAACCTTTTACAATTAACCTACAACGAAATAAACTGTCTGAAATATTCTATTCTAGTCCAAACAATTCGTTCTCAGATCAATGAATTAGGAGTAAAACAAACAGTTAGTTTTTTGCGAAGGAAAAACAACATTATTACGTACATAAGTATCAATTAGACCGCCTCCGTCGTAAATCCAATTACCCGAAACCTAACAAATCGCGCAATAATGTTTGTCCGCGACAGCCTCCTCGAATACACTTATTGCTCACTTGATTTTTACCTCACTACAAATGTATGTACAGAATGTGTTGTTAATGCAAATTTATTACAGTTAAAACTGCTCATAGCTAACGGTAAGTTTAATTAATTAGACTTTTGCCAAACTGTACATACATAAACCTACGTAGGCTGTCCTTGGACCGGTTAAGTTCGCGGTCAATGTGGAAGTTAAGTTCTTGAAGTTCTTCCTGCGGATTAATTACAATCTTACGAAGCGCTTTGAATTTTTCGTCTTTTATATTCTCACCTATAGTATCAAATATTATTTACGTTAATAATAGTTTGCGCTCATTATGTTAGAATATGTTATGTTTATCAAAATAAATATATTATTAAAATGTACTCCCGATACTTGTTTTCCTAATTGGAACCTCTTGTTAAATATTTAGAGATTGGTAGAATTTATAAACGTATTATAAGTTAAAAAGTTTAGATACTTTGTAAATCAGTACTGTTCAAATATTTGTAACTACAATAAAGAGACACTATTTGAAAAGAATGATTTTCTTAAATTGAGTTATTCGCGTGCATTTTAGCTTAAGAGCTGTGACAAAATAATATTTACGTCCTTGCGAAGGTTGAAATGAAATTCCTAAGCGAATAGAGACGTAAACGAAGCTGAAGTCACGCCTTATTGGAGGACGTGAGTTGGGACGACTGTACGCAGCGGATAACATTTTCATTTTTATATAGTTTATATTGCTTTCAGATTTTACGCGTATTTTATATTTGTAACCCCCCTTATAATACGGTACTCTTAAAACGCATTTTCAGTCCCTTGTATTATTTTATTTCACTATATCTCATTAGTACATAACAAGCGCGTTATTCGAGAAATTCTAACAACGCGTCTCCTACAACGCAAATCCAAGCTACCATGTTATGGGAGGGATTACTGAATTTACAAAAACCTAAGTGTAAACGTTTCTTGTAACAACTGTAATTAGAATTGTTAACGTATCTGTAAACAATTCTAATACTAAATCTTTTATACAATAAGTCTTGAATGGCCGCAATCCTAACTCGATTTGTCAAGTTTTAGTGAGATATAAAATGATGAAGCATGCGAAACAGTTCAGAGTTAGCCTCTACAAAGTTTATTCTGTCTAACTTCATAGATTTCAAAGCGAACAAGTTAAAGTATTTTATCTACGCTCCAGGAGCACCTGCAAACTATCCACTTTAATTAACGAAATTACACCGGTTGCGAACTTTCGCCAATATTAATTAATATTAATGTATTGCTTATTTGATTGAAGATTGCTCAGGTTTTTCTTACTAAAATAGGTCTGACGTGCGGCCTGTGCGGTGCGGCAAGTTTGAGATTCATAGATTTAGGTTCTTTATATATTATATGGCGAGGTAAAGTAGTAAAATCAGAGAGTTAATTGAATCTCTAGACAGTTAATTAATTAAAATTAATTCCTAGGCAACAAGACTGACCTAACGTAATCATTTGCAATAAAATCATACGCCATGATTATTTAATTTTTTTTGTTATAGTTATTGTCATGTAGTCGACAACATGATTACAATTTCACCAAAGACCACTGCCAAAAGAATGACTCAGCTGTTGTCGTGACCACCGTCTTGTTTTAAATTATTAATCAACACGCTAGCTTTCGATCAGAGAGATAGTTAAACGTTTTTGTCGCTGCCTTATTTAATCAAAATGTTAGCGACTTAATTGAATAACGATATTTAATTAACAGTTTAGAGATTCAATTAACTCTCTGATTTTACTACTTTACTGCGTCATATATACTGTACACTTTTAAATTTGCATATCCGTAAAATAATTTAATGTTATTTTTTTAATAAAGTTTCGTGCTGCATTATGCGGTCCTTAAACAAAAATCGCCAACGAAGGTAACCCTTCCTTTTCAACTCGAGTTTACGCGCTCCATCGCGAAAAATCCTCAATTCCCACTCGGATTCATTTTAAATTCAATCATTCCGAAAATCTCTTCAAAGTTTTTAAACTTTATTTCCTCGAATATTTAACTTCGTTTAAATAATAGTTATTTTCCTTTTGTTCCCATTTATGATTTTCTTTTTATAGATTCATTCATATTTAGTTTTAAAATGACCACTTTAACAGGTAGTTTTATACCTACTGACAAAACTGAACTGACAATTTCGTATTTAATATAGTGGAGATGTACAAATAATATGTAAGTAAAGTTGTCTATTCAAAATAATAAAATAACATGCGAAACAGCTATTTTACTGAAAACATATTCACTCATTTCGTAAACTAAAACCAAAGTTAGTATTTAGCCGATTCACAGAAGTTAAGCTTTAGAAGGCAGTATGTAATTAAATTAATGTTAGCTGCGAATCAACAAAGTTGTTATTCAATAACTAAACACTGTTTAGTTATAATATGACTCTTTGAAGCTTACGAAATGTATCAAAACCTAATTTTCTAAAAAGAACATTACTGAAAGACTGCTAAAACAAAACTCTTCTTAACTCTGATTCTATATAACATTTGAAATTTTAGACGCAAGTCTAATTGATTAATTCGGGCCTTGTTTTTTGATTATGATTTATGTCTAGTAAAAAAATTATTAAATTTTTGACAATTGGATTCAAAACTAGTTAAAATTTTATATACCCTTAGCTTATAATTTCCACTAGAAGTTCTATAGACTACTTATCATTTTAGGTTTGTAGATCGTGGATACGAGGTCTACACAAACAGTATGGGTATGCATATCAGTGGTTCACTTCGAGTTGCAGTAGTAATTGAGTTCGGACCACACGTTTTGTCCTTGCATTCTTAATTATGTCGTAAGTCATAGGATTTCGCAATCTTATAAATATTTATGATTATATATATACTAATACTACGCATAAAACGACGCATTCTACGGCTGCTACTACAAATTAATGTTTCAATACACTTGAAAAGTAAGATACATGCTCTAGATACTATTTAAATAATGAAAACCGGTTGTCTGTAAAGACAGTTTACTGACGATAGTTGAACGTGACAACGTCATAAGAAAATACTTATGGAGTGGTGGCATTTAAAAAAATAATAATTTTATTTGTTTGATAAATATTTTGTATGGATATAGAAAAGGCTGTAAATGGAAATCACAATTGAATTGATCAAGTTCCATTTATTTGTACGCATTGCATATATACAATAATGTAATTTTTTAACGAACGAACGCTGCCGAACGCGCAGGCCGATTGTGCCTCTTTGTCGCTCTTCCCGCGCTCTCGCTTGCACTTCAAGCCTTAAATGGAACGCCTTAGAGCGAAGTAGCCTCATGCTTAATTTTTCGTGCGTGCAGCCGGCTCCATCGAATTATAAGACGTTGTCACGTCAAAATCCTTTTTGAAACACGCTTGTACCCTATCGCATGTACCACACACACATCTAAAGTTGTTCCCAACACTTTGGCTGTGTGTACTGAGACTTAGTCGAAGTTGTCTTAGCCGGAGCATGGTTATTATTACACACCCATTACTCATATGGTGCGGTCGGCAGGTTGATGTAGTGGCTGTATGGCAGCGTTTAAGATTGAAAAGGCTTTAAATAATTAATAGGTTTTTACAATTAAATGTATATTGAAGGGTTAGGCTTCGAAACGCATCGATACATCGATCTAGATCCAACTCCGCATATGGACTCGCCTATCATATGCCGAATCTTATCTTATGTTGTCGCCGGCTTTAAATACTTTTTTGCCAACCACGAAACTTATACATAAGCTGCGGACTAAAAAGAGAGAGAGATAAGGGTAAAGTCATATATTATTGAAATTGTAACGAGCTTATAGCTCCAGGTCAATGTTTGGAATTAATCACTCGTTTGAGCGATGTTATTTGTATTATTCTGAATATTAAAATACAATTAATAAGAGACAGCGAACAGAGTGTGCCAAGTGGCAAACTAAATATAATGAGTTCATATATGCCGTGTTCATTTATAAATTAAATTTAAATAGTTAACGTAGTTTTAATTATCTCGAAGCGTTAATTTCCCTCGGCGCAAGCGTTTGCGTTGCAATCAAATGTATTCATTAGAGTTTTAAGATTGCTTTTTAAACTACTTCTAAAATGTATATTAAAATAACAGTTTAGTATCAATTTTTGTTTGAAACAAATATATTATGCAAAAAAATAAATAATATAAAGTTACACTTACTTTAAACAACTGTAAATACTCATTGATTTTATGTACACATTTAAAGTTTCCAGATATAAATTGAAAGCAACAGTAGGTAACAAGTAGGAATCCCAGTACTAGTAAATAATATTCAATTTTCTCACACAAAATGTTATTTTGTAGCGAAGTCCACGCGGAACTATAAACTAAGAGTCCGGAACGGGTTTTAATTAAAATTCTAAATTAAAAGCAATGTTTTGGCAGCCCTGCCACAGACCTCACCGATCACTGGAATAGATTTGTTTTTGTTAACTTTTTATAAAAGCTTTAGTACCTAATCTATATATATAAAAGAAAGTCGTGTTAGTTACACCACTTATAACTCAAGAACGAAAGAACAGATTTGAGTGAAAATTGGTATGGAGGTAGCTTAGAGCCAGGAGACGGACATAGGATACTTTTTATCCCGTTCGACAGCGTTCCCGTGGGACTTGACATGAAACGTCAGTCACTATAAAAAGTGGTATAACAAATAAGAATCAGACTTGGAATAATAAAACGCAAATGATAGCTATGTAATTGACGTATAATGACAGCTATGTAATGACGTATATATGACAATTTGATATTTGTAAGAAATCAATATTCAAAATATTTCTATTAAATAAATACGTTTAATTATTTTTACAATTTACAATTTAATTATAATGATAGTGCTATTGCCCATTCGTATAAACAGTGAAGAGAACTATAAAACTCGGTATTGTCGTATGTATACAGTTCATCCAAAGAATGATGAATGTTTCTATTTGTTGTTGTTGTCGAATGACGCATTTAATCGAGTATTGGAACGGGAACGTGAATATGATCACCAGGAATTAGATTTAGTAGTTCAAACGAATGTACCCCTGTTGAAATACCAACAAAAGGAAGTTTATGATACTTTAATGAAGGCAAACGATGATGAAAATGGTGGATTATATTTCCTAGATGCCCTTGGTGGAACTGGCAAGACATTCCTCATGTCATTAGTTTTAGCAACTGTTCGGGCGAGATCCAACATAGCGGTTGCAGTTGCTTCTTCTGAAATAGCAGCCACATTGTTAGAAGGATGCCGTACGGCTCATTCAGAATTAAAATTACCGTTAAATCTTCAAACTATTGGAGAACCAACGTGTAATATTGCAAAACACTCAGCAATGGCCAAAGTTTTAGCGGCATCGAAAATCATCATCTGGGACGAATGCACAATGGCGCATAAACGTGCATTGGAAGCACTTAACCGAACATTAAAAGATTTACGCAATGAATCGAGATGTTTTGGAGGAGCAATGATTTTACTGTCTGGCGATTTCCGCCAAATACTGCCAGTAATTCCAAGATCTACGGCTGTCGACGAAAAACGCTTGCCTCAAATCGTCAAATCTATGGCGCTATGTGACGAAACTGCAGCTGACAACAAACATGAGAGTTACATTGCTTACTGATAAAAAAGAAGAAAAAGAATAACGATGTAGATGACCTGAACTACATAATGGTATGCGTTTGGTGGTTAGAAAATTGAAGAACAATGTAATTTACGCTACGATAATGATAGGAAAATTCAAAGGTGAGGAAGTTCTTATTCCGAGGATCCCGATGATCCCAACCGATATGCCGTTTGAATTTAAAAGACTTCAATTTCCGATACGTCTTGCATTTGCCATGACCATCAACAAATCACAAGGCCAATCCTTAAAAGTTTGTGGTTTAAATCTAGAACATTCATGTTTTTCCCATGGTCAATTATACGTGGCATGTTCACGGGTCGGAAGACCATCAGCGTTGTTTGTTTTTGCGCCTGATAATAAAACAAAAAATGAAAAAATGTGTATCACAAGGTACTTAAGTGAAGAGCAACCTATGTACTAAAATACAGAAATAATAATGAATGATTAATGTAGGTATTTAATTTTTTTGTATTTTTTCCAATAAAAAAACCCAAACTGCTTATTTATTGCCATTAAGGCGGAACAAAGTTCGCCAGGTCAGCTAGTTATTAATATAAATTCTCTTACTTTATATACTGAAGGCTGTTATGAAAAAGTAATAGTCTTTGTAGATAAGAAAATAATGATAGTATTCGTTCAGGATTCGCGTAATATTAGAAGACGAGATGTTAGCCAAAGCCTATAAGTATATCGTTATTTGAGTAATGATAAATATTATTCTGTATTGTCTTTATATTTACTGTATGCTATCTTTATGTCACGATTGCGTCATAGGCCCCATTAATCAATTTTAACTCCACGTGTAATAAAAAATCAATCATTTCGAAAAGTTTCGTATCGAATGTTAGACCTGTCAACAAGTTCGTTTTTATGCCAATATAATGACAGGTCAGATGAAATAATGTCGCAGCCTGTTTCACGCGTTATTATTTTATGTGACCGTCAAACTTTGTTGCTATCATATCATTTTTTTTCTAACTGATTTCTCCTGAAAATTGTAGAAAGAAAAATAAATGTAGGTAGAAAAAATCTTATTTCGTAATTCCTCATTTCCGACTCATGTTGTTTACAAGTTTGTACCTAATAACCCTAATACCTATTGGAAATATAAAAAAATATTCTGAAACTAGGTTAGTGGATATTATACTATATTAAGTTTAGTAGTAATTAATAAGTTATTTTAGCAATAAAAACAGTTTGAGAACAACAGTATGTGTCGATCGTGAAACGGAGCGATTGAAATTCAAATTTAATGGACGATCCACGTCGTATTGTGAGTTGTGACGCGAGCCGCGATGTTTATTGATTTGGGTTTTGTTGGATTCTATTGCTATTCACGCAAAAAAGAAAAATTTATTCCACCGGCTGACGCGTTGATTTAAAGTTTTTTTAACTAAAACCTCTCTTCATTGCTGCGAAAATATAATCTGTGTTAAAAGAGATTTGGTTCTCCATACATGAAGACTTTTAGAGAGTTGCTGATAAAGATTGCTTTACAAGAATGAATTCAAATCTATGTATGGATTATCATTAATATAACAAACGAGCTTGATTTGTGTTTTAACAAATATAGACTGTTTCGTTTTGGCTTTATATTTTACTACATTACTTTCGTATCTAATTTAACTTAACTGAAATTTAACCAATATTCATAAGAATTAGACAAAAATCCCTGAACCAAACCTAGTTTCATATCCCTTTAGTTTATTTAACGAGTGTTAAACTGATAACTGTTGGGAATAAAATAAAGTGAAATACTGAACTAATCCTGATTTCAATTTGTCGTTGCTGTAGATACATTGGATACGGCCATTTTGTTGATATATTACACATATGCATTCTGTAACGCATTTGAATTTTAAGAGTTATTTTTAGTTTTAATAATTACCAAGCTGTAGAAATAATACTGTATTTATAAAAGTAATTCCACTATGAATTTTGTATAAAAGCATTATTCCCCATTGCTTAGCGTAAAATGCACATATAGGAGAATTCTCATTTATTCGAAAAGAAAATGAAACGGTAAACTTTCTGTTAAAAACAATCAACATTATAATCATTTCACGTAGTTGTTAAATTTAGTTGTAACTAGCTGACCTGGCGAACTTTGTTCCGCCTTAATGGCAATAAATAAGCAGTTTGGGTTTTTTTATTGGAAAAAATACAAAAAAATTAAATACCTACATTAATCATTCATTATTATTTCTGTATTTTAGTACATAGGTTGCTCTTCACTTAAGTACCTTGTGATACACATTTTTTCATTTTTTGTTTTATTATCAGGCGCAAAAACAAACAACGCTGATGGTCTTCCGACCCGTGAACATGCCACGTATAATTGACCATGGGAAAAACATGAATGTTCTAGATTTAAACCACAAACTTTTAAGGATTGGCCTTGTGATTTGTTGATGGTCATGGCAAATGCAAGACGTATCGGAAATTGAAGTCTTTTAAATTCAAACGGCATATCGGTTGGGATCATCGGGATCCTCGGAATAAGAACTTCCTCACCTTTGAATTTTCCTATCATTATCGTAGCGTAAATTACATTGTTCTTCAATTTTCTAACCACCAAACGCATACCATTATGTAGTTCAGGTCATCTACATCGTTATTCTTTTTCTTCTTTTTTATCAGTAAGCAATGTAACTCTCATGTTTGTTGTCAGCTGCAGTTTCGTCACATAGCGCCATAGATTTGACGATTTGAGGCAAGCGTTTTTCGTCGACAGCCGTAGATCTTGGAATTACTGGCAGTATTTGGCGGAAATCGCCAGACAGTAAAATCATTGCTCCTCCAAAACATCTCGATTCATTGCGTAAATCTTTTAATGTTCGGTTAAGTGCTTCCAATGCACGTTTATGCGCCATTGTGCATTCGTCCCAGATGATGATTTTCGATGCCGCTAAAACTTTGGCCATTGCTGAGTGTTTTGCAATATTACACGTTGGTTCTCCAATAGTTTGAAGATTTAACGGTAATTTTAATTCTGAATGAGCCGTACGGCATCCTTCTAACAATGTGGCTGCTATTTCAGAAGAAGCAACTGCAACCGCTATGTTGGATCTCGCCCGAACAGTTGCTAAAACTAATGACATGAGGAATGTCTTGCCAGTTCCACCAAGGGCATCTAGGAAATATAATCCACCATTTTCATCATCGTTTGCCTTCATTAAAGTATCATAAACTTCCTTTTGTTGGTATTTCAACAGGGGTACATTCGTTTGAACTACTAAATCTAATTCCTGGTGATCATATTCACGTTCCCGTTCCAATACTCGATTAAATGCGTCATTCGACAACAACAACAAATAGAAACATTCATCATTCTTTGGATGAACTGTATACATACGACAATACCGAGTTTTATAGTTCTCTTCACTGTTTATACGAATGGGCAATAGCACTATCATTATAATTAAATTGTAAATTGTAAAAATAATTAAACGTATTTATTTAATAGAAATATTTTGAATATTGATTTCTTACAAATATCAAATTGTCATATATACGTCATTACATAGCTGTCATTATACGTCAATTACATAGCTATCATTTGCGTTTTATTATTCCAAGTCTGATTCTTATTTGTTATACCACTTTTTATAGTGACTGACGTTTCATGTCAAGTCCCACGGGAACGCTGTCGAACGGGATAAAAAGTATCCTATGTCCGTCTCCTGGCTCTAAGCTACCTCCATACCAATTTTCACTCAAATCTGTTCTTTCGTTCTTGAGTTATAAGTGGTGTAACTAACACGACTTTCTTTTATATATTATATAGATTATTTATTGTTACTACAAACGGAACGTCAGATGTCGGTAAATAAAATCGTAATAGAAATGCTCGCAATAGTTAAGCGATACAGAACACTGAAATCCCATCAAAATCAATTCCAAACAACTAATGTAGATTGATTGACGTGGAGTAAAATTACCCGGACTAAAACCCAAAGCGAACAAAAATAAAACACACACTGTTTTATTAACCGATATCATTTTAATGTTTGATTTATAGCTTACAATTTCATCCGATGACGTTAGTTTCATATATTTCATTGGATGATGTTAATAATGAACTCGATAAGTAACAGAAAATAACCCTTATTATGGCGACTGATATGATAAAAAGTTATATTTTATTTAGAATAATATTTTTCATGACTAAATACCACAAACAAGGATGGTAAAATAATTAATAATTGCTTATTGAAATATATAAAGACATTTTTGTGCCAGTTTTTGTTTCCTAGATATGTATTTATACTCAGTTTGTCAAACTAAAATTGATTTAATTTTCACAGATATATAGAGAGTACGTGAGTAACCAGGAATGAAATAATTTAAATATAGAAGTAGGTGGCAATTAGAAATAAGATAGTCATATAACTTGATTTGATTTATTTATTGCACCGACAAAGTAGTCACTGATACATGCATGTAACACAAACACAAGCCTAGTGCTACCCCAATTATAGGCGCATACAACATTCTGATTATATGAAGCTTATACACTAAAAATAATTAAATTAAGATAAATTAAAGTAAAAATAAAAACAATTGTGTGACCATAGTGCTTGTGTGAAATAGGAAGATTCACTCACTCAATAGCTTGAATGTATTTTCAATAGAGCTTTTTTAAAAGCATCTACAATCCAAACAAATCCACAGTTCTATTTCGCGCATATCTGATTTCCATCAACAGCCTGTCCTGACGAATATTTCACTCGGTTTACTTTAAAAGAGAATGGAGTATGGAAACTGACGAATACAAACATTCATCGGAAATGTAAAAAAGATGAAATTGTGATCCGACTATGCGAGACACTGTCGGCGAATAAATAAAAATCACTTTGTTTGAGAGTTCAGTTTTTGTCTTGCGGTACTATTGTCGAAAATTCAAATTATCGTTTGGTAGGTTTCATCCCCGGAACTTAAAGTTATAGATATGGAATGATTAATTGAATTTAGAAGAGTTTTATTCAAAAAAGAAACTTATACAATAAGATATATAATACTTTTACTACTATAACATATTTGCAGTATGTTTTATATATTTTACAAAGGAAACTCTTCAGCGCGTAGCATCGCCCTTAAATGATAATTTCTCACAAATAGGCTTAGCTCATATACCCCTTTCAATAATGAAACTTGCGTCAAAGTAAAATCTGCATTTTATCGGATAATTTGAAATTCAAAGGATCTCCCAAAATTTCACTGAATTACATTTTGTTCGGGAATTCCTGTGTCAGTAAAAATGACTACCTATCTTTTAAACCTTTAAAGTGAAAACTATCGTTTTAATTTTGTTCTATTCAGTATAACATCCTTAATTACGAAATAACGGCTTAACCTCTTACTAACGATTTTTTATAGAATCAAGAAAATGTATATGTTTATAATCAAATAATTATGTTTTCATAAATCACCACTACTTTCTTTTAATTTTTTTTTTTAAATAAATAACTGATATTTGCGCTTTTTCTATTATTTTATATTACTATTCAACTTTAATAATGATAAATAACTATAGCGAGTTTCGCTTTTAAAACAACTTTCCTCAAAGAAGATTCAAATAAATAACATTAAGCACGGTGGGGCGTGGGACAAACAGACACTTTGTATGCGCGAAGAGTACAGAAACAATAAAACGGAAATCGAAACGATTGTGGTAAACATTTTAAAAGAAATTTTCACACTTCGTAAACGTACGTTACGCACTGTGCAACGCATAATCTAATAGTTATATTATTCGTTTTTGACAATATGTTATTTGAGTTTTTGTTCAAACCTTTCATAAATTATTTTAGTATATTTCTGATTTTGTATGGTTTTCGATTACCCAGAATACTTTTTTGAAGTAGAAGGCTTCAAAATTATTAACGAGAACATCAAGTGAATAATTATGAAGCCTTGTTAATAATTGTCTTAATTGAATAAGGTATATTTATTAATATACTATATGTTATTAGATTAAAAAAATAAAGTTACGTAAACATACATTTTAATTAGATAATAATAAATAATAAATAAATATCTCTTGCGCAGTGGGTAAGTGACGCGTGCTCCACCGTAGCAACGAATCGATAGGTTTTTAACAAATTCCCAACGTTTAAGCTGCTACGAAGTTTGTTTAGAGTTTACAGTTTGTTCATGTTTACGGGCTTAGAGTACGTACTTTATAAAAATATTTTATTTTTGTTCGTAGCTACGTGGTTTTAATTTAGAATAATAGACTGTTCGAGGAAACTTACGGAAGCTTTCTTAAAAGTTTACAAAAGTACTGTGTAAAATCTACTATCTTATTGACGTTCACTTAAGAAATTACTAATTTTATTAGATTAAAACGAATACGGAAAACGTTGATTCGAATAGATGTTCTTCTTATTTGTATACGTGCAGTGTAACGTATTAAGTCGCCTTGTGACACTTTAAATGTATGAAACAAAGTTTTTGTGAAAGAACAAAATTTCAATCAAAATGATAATTCCCAATAATTAATAATTATATTCTTTTAATACTTCTTTTGCCAAATGAGTTTTAGCATTCATTATCGAAACTAGCTGACCTGGCGAACTTTGTTCCGCCTTAATGGCAATAAATAAGCAGTTTGGGTTTTTTTATTGGAAAAAATACAAAAAAATTAAATACCTACATTAATCATTCATTATTATTTCTGTATTTTAGTACATAGGTTGCTCTTCACTTAAGTACCTTGTGATACACATTTTTTCATTTTTTGTTTTATTATCAGGCGCAAAAACAAACAACGCTGATGGTCTTCCGACCCGTGAACATGCCACGTATAATTGACCATGGGAAAAACATGAATGTTCTAGATTTAAACCACAAACTTTTAAGGATTGGCCTTGTGATTTGTTGATGGTCATGGCAAATGCAAGACGTATCGGAAATTGAAGTCTTTTAAATTCAAACGGCATATCGGTTGGGATCATCGGGATCCTCGGAATAAGAACTTCCTCACCTTTGAATTTTCCTATCATTATCGTAGCGTAAATTACATTGTTCTTCAATTTTCTAACCACCAAACGCATACCATTATGTAGTTCAGGTCATCTACATCGTTATTCTTTTTCTTCTTTTTTATCAGTAAGCAATGTAACTCTCATGTTTGTTGTCAGCTGCAGTTTCGTCACATAGCGCCATAGATTTGACGATTTGAGGCAAGCGTTTTTCGTCGACAGCCGTAGATCTTGGAATTACTGGCAGTATTTGGCGGAAATCGCCAGACAGTAAAATCATTGCTCCTCCAAAACATCTCGATTCATTGCGTAAATCTTTTAATGTTCGGTTAAGTGCTTCCAATGCACGTTTATGCGCCATTGTGCATTCGTCCCAGATGATGATTTTCGATGCCGCTAAAACTTTGGCCATTGCTGAGTGTTTTGCAATATTACACGTTGGTTCTCCAATAGTTTGAAGATTTAACGGTAATTTTAATTCTGAATGAGCCGTACGGCATCCTTCTAACAATGTGGCTGCTATTTCAGAAGAAGCAACTGCAACCGCTATGTTGGATCTCGCCCGAACAGTTGCTAAAACTAATGACATGAGGAATGTCTTGCCAGTTCCACCAAGGGCATCTAGGAAATATAATCCACCATTTTCATCATCGTTTGCCTTCATTAAAGTATCATAAACTTCCTTTTGTTGGTATTTCAACAGGGGTACATTCGTTTGAACTACTAAATCTAATTCCTGGTGATCATATTCACGTTCCCGTTCCAATACTCGATTAAATGCGTCATTCGACAACAACAACAAATAGAAACATTCATCATTCTTTGGATGAACTGTATACATACGACAATACCGAGTTTTATAGTTCTCTTCACTGTTTATACGAATGGGCAATAGCACTATCATTATAATTAAATTGTAAATTGTAAAAATAATTAAACGTATTTATTTAATAGAAATATTTTGAATATTGATTTCTTACAAATATCAAATTGTCATATATACGTCATTACATAGCTGTCATTATACGTCAATTACATAGCTATCATTTGCGTTTTATTATTCCAAGTCTGATTCTTATTTGTTATACCACTTTTTATAGTGACTGACGTTTCATGTCAAGTCCCACGGGAACGCTGTCGAACGGGATAAAAAGTATCCTATGTCCGTCTCCTGGCTCTAAGCTACCTCCATACCAATTTTCACTCAAATCTGTTCTTTCGTTCTTGAGTTATAAGTGGTGTAACTAACACGACTTTCTTTTATATATATAGATATAGAGATAGCGTAGATCACACTCGGGAACTAATTCACGCAGACAATTGCAACGTTATCTAGCTATAAATTACAAATGGGAACTCATTTTGTATTCACGGCTAATTCCAGGGCAGTTAGGTCATCTAGATTAAAGGTTCGGTTGCATTCGGTGATTTTGATTTTGTGCACGTTAGGCGATGTGAAATTTGTTGATTTAATATTATTTCACAAAATAATATCAATGCATTTAATGATCATAGAGTATGTATAACCATCATTGATCCGTAAGTTACGTTACTATTTTTTAATAGTAACGTAAATATTTTTATAGTGATATTTTTTAATATTATTAATTATTTAATATTTATTTATTTAATATAAACCAATACATTATAATCTTATCGGATATCTAAAATTTCTCAAACTTACCGTCCAATCGCTCTTTCCCATTGAAGTACCACGTGACTTTGGGCTGAGGCTTTCCATCTGTCACCAGACAAGTGACATTTACCCTGGCACGCTCCAGTAGTGGCCCGTAAGATTGACCGTTTGTCAATATTTTTCCATCATTCGTGATCACTTCTACAGCTTTTGGTTTGACTGTGGACAAAGATGTTATTTTTACAATACTTTTTATAATTTAAAAAACTTGAAAAGATCAGTAACTTGTCAAGGTTTACTTCAAAATTACGTAGATTGCGTAAATAATATAAATAAATAGTGCACGTGTTGAGATGTAGAATGGTGGATATCGCTTTTTTCGATTCGATTTTTGAAGATAAGCCTTAGTAGAAAAATAAAAGAATTACAGGGTGTATAAGTTTTCCGATTACAATTATATCATAAGCATTTTCTCCTCGTCGTCAATATTTCAGAGGCAAGCGGCCAAGTGAATTAATAAAAACCTTTCCAAATATAATATCGCAAAATGAAGCAACATTCAGGATATTTCTAGACTTAACGAGAGGATCCAAGACGTGACCCACATCTAGATCTAGATGAAACTGGATAATATAGTTGCTTCCCGTGACTTTCTTCGCATATTGAGAGTCCAAGATAGCTTTCCTAGATTGCTACGGCTTTCCCGCGAAGGACTCTCACTACGAGGCGAGTAAAGTCCAAATATTTTATACTCAGTATTTTGTAAATTTACTAAAATATTCAACTGTGTTTTAGCTTTGAACATATTGCATGAGCAATGAATACATAATTTTTGTATATTACATCCAGCAGAGAGAACTTTTGATTATATTGTATGATAATTAAAAACGGTAGTACTTCGTAATAATGAACTTAAAACGGACGAGTACGCCTTGTCATTACTCCCTTTGGATAAGTACAATCGAGGCAAAAAGTGTCTTTAAAATAAACTGTGCATTGTAAATTTAACATTGTGCATTGTAATGTAACAGAATGTTTATGTACAGTATATGTACCCTATAGCGACAAAAATTGTCTTGAATTTTGATATATAAGGCTTTTTCTAAATTAAAATTATTTTGCCTATTAAAACACGATTATTACATAGTTGAATTTTCAATGTTTGTTTGCTTTTCTATGGCGACGGACTTTCAGGCGCTACGTAAGACTGACTGATCAGACTACAGAAGCAAGCGTTCTTCTGTTTTACATTAGCTTCAACATATTACTTGATGCTGTGAATCGTGGAAGTAAATGGAAATAGCATTTTGTAGAGGAGTGTACCTGCCCAGAGTCAATCATACCATTCCAAGTAATGACATTAACTGATTGACTTCATTTTATTCCACTTAATTAGCCTCCCCTCGCACAAATTATGTTTTTAATTCCGAGACTAATTTACTAAGAAATAATGAAGCCATTGGTATAATTTTACGTCCTCAAGGAAGATATTTATGAATTTTATACTTTTAGCTTATGTCAAGTTCAATGGTCCTATCGGCTCTTTAAATAGGCTTCACCAAAAATCTATGCTACTCCTCGAGGTCTCGAATCAATTAGTATGTCAGTATTTCAACTACATCGTAACTTGTTGTTAAGGTATAGTTAAGGATGTTGTAGAGCTTACCGAGGTTCTGAAAAGTATTTTTGTAGAGAAGCGAAATGATATAACTATTATTATAATACTGATGTACATATTCTTAGTAATTTATTTGAATCATTGAAATGTATTATTAAGCCCGGTCTAGCGAAGTTATAAAGGATTTGAATAAAGCGTTTACATTTTGTAACAAATTCGTGAACATTAATGTTGACGGTGTAAATATGCAAAAGTATTTTAAAGGTTCAATAGAGCGTTTTTAAATTAATAATACATGAATTTAATAAAATTCCATATTCAAAAATTAAATTTATTTATTTACTATATACAAAATTATATGAAAAAAACATTCATACCTGCTTCATATTGAAACAAAATATTTTTATGCTATTATGTCGTATGATATTGATATTGAAAAGGCTCTATATCTCTCTATATATGCGATAAATGTTAAATATGAATACTTTTTATTAAAAGTAATGAGCTTAATTTTACAATTATAGAAACACTTCTATTTTCATTACTTCAAAATCAATATTTAGAATAGTAATCAGATTGGAAGGCGAAGATACAGATTTGTCTCAATATTTTCTTAATTATTAGAATAATATCCAATTCCATCTTATATCGTTAACTGAATATAGCAAAGGCTATGTCAAATCAGACCTAATATCAAAGAAGAAATATATTTATATATTTGTGACAGCCGTGACGGTTTATGACAGCGCCGATATTCCCGCCAGAACTGACACGTGTTGATAGATGTCACGTATTATGAGGCGCAGTGTCAACTACGCGTCTTGTTTGACGAAATGAAATAGCAGCACAATAGACACCACAAGATTAAAAGCCTCCGCAATATAAATTTTGAATAAACTTAAATAATAAATTTTTATACAAATTATTAATAAATTTAAATAATAAATTATAAAAATTTATTATATAGTTAAAGCCTAGAAATTTATTTATTTGTTAAAAACGGACTTAAAAGGAACTGTCTGCTGCGGCGGTTAATCTGATGCGTGAATAAAAAAGTTATCTAACACATGCCATGAGTGTCACGTGTTAAGATTTAGCGTTCAGATAGACAAATCTAAAAACTTATCTCTTTAAAACTTGCGTACTCTATACAAAGTTTGATAATAAATCGCACGATTCCGATAGCATTCGAATATTTCGATAAAACATGAACTTTGTCGAGTTTCCTGCGAAAAATGAGTTATGGTGATTTTGTAAGGGACGTGCGCGACGTTGTTAGAAATAGTATTTTGTGTCAATACAATAGAGTTGATATTCTTTGGTAACTCTTTCGACGTGTCCCAAGGAAAAGAATTTGAATCGGCAGAATGGCATTTTCAAGGATGCGTACTTTTTCATTTTAAACTTCGCCGACTCATGTATTCTCTTTTATTTAGAAAATTGAGTGTTAGTTGTTGTATAAATTTTATGGGAGTATTTTGTTTTCTGACCTATTATCAAATTCAAATCATTTATTTGCTAGAATTAGTCTTACAATTAGTTACATAAATTACAAAAATCCGCCACATATGAATAGGCATGCAAATGTCATCTTATATTTTATTTATTTGATCTATTGAATAACAAGACTAGTTATCAAATCCCACATTTAGCTAAACACATTTAGAAATATGACAGCGTAGAGCTAGTTAGACACCAATATTTGTAAAAATTCCTATCCAAAAAATACAACGATTTAAACGTTAGGCTTCTTTTTCTTGTATTTAATAACATCTGAAGTGATGTTTCCCGCGTTAATTTTAAACCTATGATCTATCTTTTTGATAAAAGTACGTATATAGTCAATATTTTATTCTTGTTGTGTCGAACTTTAGAATATCTCAAGTTTTCCTGTAGCTTCGTACACGACAATACGTAAAAGTTATCTAATTTAGGATAATTAAGATGTAGATACAATGAGACGAATCGGCAACCATTAAATCAAGAAAATTACTTTAACATTATCAGGCTAAAGATGAATTTTTAATTACACTACCACAATATTTAATTACAAATTATTTTTTAGATAAGATAAGAATAGTAAATAATAAACGTTATATAATATTTATCGATGGTAATTAAGACTCCTATTTTAAATAAATTAATATTGAATTAAATAAAATACCTTATTGAGTTGAGGATTGTATAGGCTAAGACAAAAGACGTCTTCATGTGCCCGTAGCCTACTTTCTCTCATAATGAAAGCTAAACAGTAAGCAAAATCAAAAGTCCGCTCACGTGGCAAACTCAACAACTTGCACAATACTTAATGAAAGGTTCTGCTCCCGTGGTAATCCTTCACTAAGATTCTTTGATACAAGGAAAAGCCCAAAGTGACATTCTTTTAAGTTCACATGAATTGTACAGCATTTCATAGTGTCAAGCTTTCTCAGTGTTTGTAGATGTTGACACTGTAGTCTTTCTACGTTGTTTTACAGCTAAACAGTAGTTTTCCAGTCTTCTATTCAGAATCTACCTTTTAAAATCATAACGCGTCTAATTTATGTACATGCGGCACGTTTTGTAAGATTGGAGCACCAGTATAATGTCATTTCACTTTGATACGGAGAAAAGCGCGAAATGACATTCTTTGATACAATTTAGAATGAGTCACACACACATTTTGGTGCATTTCAAAATTAATTACTTTAATAGTTAATAATTTTGTTTAATTTTTGTTTAGTTTCTTAAGTTTATTTCTTTTTTCTAGTGTTTTTTTTGGTTTGTCAAATAATGTCATGTTTGCCTATAAGTGTTTGTCACGTTTAAAATTGTATTTAGTGATTTTCTATTTTTAGCGATGTAACAGTGTGCCAAGCATTGGCAAGCTTTTTTATCAATAAAAAAATAATAATAATAGAAAATGTAAGTTTCAACACCTAGCTCAACAAAGTTCCTAAATAGATATTCTAGTTCTTAAATGATTAAGAAGCTCTTAATTATGTATACTTTGGCTGCTTTGTGCTGTACGACACAGATTTGTCCTGCAAGAGCCAAGCCATAACTTTGTTTGTTTACACGTACAGTGTTTCTAACAAAGTTGCTAATGCTGTGGACTAAAGCAAAGGAGGCTCTTAACAACAAATGCATTGCCATTAGATAAACGGATTGTTGCAATATTTTAAGATACATTTTTACAAATCAGGCTAAGATGAGTTTGTATAGTATATTAGTATATTCGCAATGGTTATTCTATTTGTGTGAAAATATTTTTATCGTACCTAAGAATTAATTTATTATAAGTCGACGAAAAATATAAATCGCAATAGACATCGTACGTCTTTGTTTTGCTATAATTAAGACTGGATCCGTCAAGTTTGTATTAATTATTATTGGTTTATGTTTGTGGTAACAACGTGGCCGTTTTTATAGTTGTGTTCACAAACTATGTCACAGTGAAGGCATTGGGCATCAGACATAAAGAAGAGAATATTCAGTACAACAATCGCACCAGTACACAGCATCTAAAATAACATGATCTCAAGCACATGTTACCCTGGTCGCCTTCCGCTAACGGCTAACGGCGAGCCTTTCGTTAGCCGTTTCAGTTGAATATTCATAGCTAGAACACGTTGTTTACAAGTATTGTGTGCTTAATGCATGGATACAATTTCTCTTGGCTTTTGAACTGAATTCTTAGAGATCTTTTGCTAGCTTCCGCCCGTAGCTATCCACACAGCAACGCGTGATGAATATTATGCCTTCCTTGTGTAAATAGAATAACTATTATGTATCAACACTTATTAATTACGATGGTGTTAATCCATCAGAATATGTTATTATTATACAAAATTCGATGGAATGTCTGGTTTTAAGGCCAGCCGGTTTTCTCACGATATTTTCCTTCACCGTTCGAGCGGATGTTAAATGCGCACATAGATGCACAGAGGATCGAACCGACGACCTCAGGGACGAGAGTCGCACGTTGAAGCCACTAAGGTCCACACTGCTCTGATCTCTGATGAATACCATAGAACATAGATCATATTTCAGTATGTGCATTTCTAGTCGTATTGTATTGTTTACCACTAACTGAAACACTGCGATGAAATAATAAAATAAATCATTAATCTCATTTACGTTTTGCAAATATTGCTTATTTTTGAAATATTTACGACCAAAAGAACTAGGATATAAAATATATTTACAGTCTATAAAGAACGGTAAAGCGTCGTAAAAATTTTTCAAGCGAATTACTTTTTTAATTTACGGCCGACGCCATTTTTAATTTACTACAACCGTGCTTTGTTACTTCAAATTGAAATTCCTTACTCAGACTTACTATACACTTATGAAAAGCTAAGATGTTGGACATAGTTTCATATATTATGCCTGGACCCTGTTTGTGTTTTTATGAAAGGTATAGTATAAAATTCAAATTGGGTATTTTATTTAGTTAAAAAATGCTACTTCCACGTCAAAGGATCTTTTCAAATAAAAAGCTGCATATCAAAAACTGCCCATCTGATCTAAATATACTTAAAATCTCGCTTTCAAATAAATGTAATTAAATGAGAACCGGTTATGTTTAACTGTGACCCTCACTTAACCACGGTTCAACACATAATTAACGGACCCTCGTCGGTTTTAATTACGGTCCGACATTATGTTTTATTTGATTTGATATTTTAATGAAAATTTATAGAGGGGTAAGTTTCACGGTAATGTGATACAGTGTTAATTAGTAAAGTAAAATCGCGATAAAGCATTTTATGTCTAGACTGACTAAAATTAATTTATTAGCATTTAGAGTTTATAGTTCAAGTAATTGAAACTGTGAGCCTATCTATATGATCCAAGTACCAAACCTGTTTTAACTTTTAGCATGAGAATATCTAACTAATAATGTATGTAGAAAATTCACAGCATGTAAAGTGTTATTGAAATTTGTTTCTATAAACATGACTTTTTAAAGTGATTTGAAATGCGATGAAATTGAATATATTGTTTTGAAGGACCTGGGACCCGAAGCCGGATTAGTTCGGAAATACTTCAGTGGGCAGCTACTAACCACAAAGTATGTGTGTCATGCAATAAATGTTGTATCGTGTATAATGCGTGCAATATCATTGCGTGTGTCTGGCATTGGAGGCTTTTTAGCCGGCCAGTATATAAAAATTAAACAGATGCAGTTAATATGGCAGCGTACCCATTTTAAAACAAAAGTTAAAGTCAAATATTGAAAGTGGTTGGTTGCTTTATAAACGAAGAGATTTATTGCGTTCAGAATCAGTTTATAAAATTCATGTTGGGCGGAACGTGCGAGATATTTCACCTTAGAGTTTGCCGATACCGCATAATGCATCGACTCGCGCTTGCCAATGACAGCTTGCCAAATTAATAGTGTTGGGAATCTGCGTGTCGATGTCTGCTTTATGTAAAATAATAATTATTATTGTTTTAGACCTAACAGTTTTGAAAAACTTGTAAATTTGTACGTTTTAGGCAATTTAGTCATCCTTTAGTAGATTGAGTTCTTTTTTTTCTAAAACAAACTGCTAAAAAAATCTAACCCAATGAGATTACAGACAGTAACAATTTTAAAACCTAAAAATAAGAATCAAAGAAATAGTATGTACTATTTTCCAAATATACTAACTGACATAGTAATAATAAAAATAATTTAATATACTATGTCAGTTAATATTCAGTTAATAAAAAGAAAATTAAAACTTATTTAAAAAGTTTGGTCATTGTGGCAGTGACCTAACAAAGTAAAGCAAACAGGTAAATTTAATTGTTAAGTTGTATTTAACAATTAAATTTACCTGCTGATAAGATAAGATTATTTCTATATAGTTTCAGAAATAATCTTAAAACCGATGCAGTAGGCAGTCGGTTCATCAAATACTCACGTTAATAAATAAAAACAACGTGTTGGGTTAAATGCATCTAAATCTTAACGCGGTTCAATTTGTAGCGATCCAGTAAACTGAGAGTGCACTAAAGATCTTAACAAACAATGCCAAGAGCCGCAGTCGATAATTTATCGACAGCTTTGAGGCGGGGCGTGGACTCGTTCCAACATCGATATGTGGTACAGCACTAATGTGTTGCGATTTGTGATAGTCAGATTTATTGGGGTGCATTTTGTATTAGAAACCTCTAAGAAATCTAGCAATTTAACTGTACCTGCAGATAATTGAAAAAAAAACATTTAATGCCTTTAACGTTACACAACAATTCGAGAGTTGTAGAAGAAATTTTTCGACAATATTCGTCTTGGCAAAGTTTATCACTAATAAGACTTTGAAAGTTGGAAAGATTAAACGACTTTACATATTTTTGTAACAAACTTGGGAATACCAAACTAATAATATAGAAATTTATACTAAGTTATAATGATTTCTTAACACTTAATCATTATGTCGTCGAGGCTTCCATGACTGTAGTTTTAGATCTAGATGTTTCTGTGAATTCGTAAAGACCTTGTCATGAACGGAAGCTTCGCTGGGTACGAAAGCTGCCAAAAAAGATAAAAGTATGTCGCGTTGAATTCAACATTTTCCACTAAATGGAATATTTAAAAATAAACTGTATTTTTAAAATAAATGATTTAATTGTAACGGAGCTGAGAGCATCTTTTCGAAGATATGTCAAACTTATCATGATCTGATATCGAATTTCAAAGTAGTTTTCATGGCTATACAACTTTTTTAAATTGATGTTGAGGATATATCGAAATATTATCAGCACCTGCTCCGGTCTAGTCATTGACAGAAAAAATAATATGTTGGATCATTATAAAATAATGAGAAACTCTTGAAAAATAATTATAATTCTCATTAAAAGCAACATGTCGCGTATGTAGGTTGATTTTAAAACAACTATGAGGTAGCATTAATTAACTTTAATAAAACTTGACCGTCTTTAACAACAGAATGACGTACATTTATAATTTTTGTCTTTTTATTTGTAGATGCATTTCGAAAAATGTTCAGTTTATTTATTATTCAGTTTGATTTATATACAGTTTGACAAACTTTTCATAGACAACACAGTAATGTAGCTTCGGAAATATTAATTTCACTGAGTACCTAAAACCTTTTTACACAATTCGTTATTTAATAACAATTATAACTACCCGAAATCTTATGTATTTTGATTTTACATAATTGTCTCCAAAACACAAATGGACATATAGGGTACAATACCCGCACAATTTTCCCTAAAAGCGACTGTTAATACAATTCTTACCGGAGGTAATTCCCGACAGACGGGAAATACCAAAAAAAACCTCCCTGAGGTAATCCTAATAATGATAACGAGAAAAAACGTTAAAAATGTCGTTAACCGCTTGAGGGTCTCGTTATTTATGGAAATGATTCTGATTCCGATCGTTACCCGTTTACATGTGAGGTGTTTTATCTGTTACGATATTTCAGTATATATGTCGGAGTCGAATCGTATTCTAGATGAACCGCAAACCGAGTGGATTTAAGAAGAAGTATAAACACGTAACATGGTTTTGTATTAAAACCAATGTTTCGACGCAAATAAAAATAACAATACAATAAAATATAAAATCCATAAAATAGTATCGTGCCTTTATTTTGAATGTGTGGTTTCAATCAAACTTGATCAAGTCATAAAGTAATCATATTTTTATCGTATCGTATGAATTAAAACAAACATCTATAATGAGATGGCTACACTTAGCTTTGACTGCAACATAATTATGCAACGCGGGTTTTCTTGTTTGTTTGACTTTAAAAATATCGTTGAGAAAATTGTACTTCTCAACAAAATCTTATTCGAATAGTTTCTTGTTTGCTATGAATATTTGCATCTTAAAGTTTTCTAGTGAATATATATTTCTATAATAGTATCATTTTTATTCATTCTTTAAATAGACAAATATAGTTTCTTTCGTATTAAGGAACTGTTGTAAATGACAAAATTGTATTCCTACAAAGGTAAGATTTTTTAATTTGGTATGATGATAATGTTTATTAGAGGTCTGAAAATACTGTATTGTTGTAAAATAATTATTGTAACAAGTCAAAGTGGGTCTAAGAATGAATACAGCACGCCATATTTGCATATCAAAGGAGGTTATGATATACGAAAAGTACATTGCGGAGCGGACCATCAATAACAGGAACGATATAATCTATTTACAAAACGTGTCACAAAAAGTATCCACATTTGGCAAGATCCCAGGCTAGTCAGGGAGACGGCGTCGCAAAACTTTAACTGTTCCAATTTCCAAGTTTTTTTGATAGCATTTTACACTTTTTCCTATTTCGGATTTTAATGTAAATGTAAATCACTTGGGGAGGTACCATGAAAAAACTTCTTTTATTTGACTCGATTGGCAAGCAGCAACTTTTAATCAGGTGGATATGAATTTGATAAATTCACACTGAATGAAGCACAAACAGTTTTCTTTAGTTGAAAACACTCGTCCGGCTCTCACGATATGACTCGTATCTTTCCGCAGATAATCGCGTGCCACGAAATAAATCTTGGCACGGGACCTCTTGCCTTGATGTGCACTTTATTCCGCTACACAATAAATATTTGGACAAACTCTTATACTTCAAACTAAACGGGTCATCCAAATTTTCTTGAAAATTTTTAGTTGTTAAATATATTTATGATTTTTTAAATTATTTTACAGCAGGAAAAGCTATGAAGTAGTATAAACTTACTTTAAATATATAACTCAGTTTTAACTGAGCTAAATTAATTTAATCGTAAACTAGGGCAGTATTCAAAGCACCTTTGGAAAGCACCAGACTCGACTAAGCCGTGTTTAATTTAAAGCAGCTGGATTTATTTCAATTTAATAAGGACATATCATAAAGAATGTCAAAAACAACGTTTAACATTGCGCTGATGCTACGCCGTAGCAATAAAGTATCCAATCCTAGATTTTAGCAATCTACTAAGTAGGTTTACACCTTAAGGTACATTAAATCGTCTATGTCGCACTACGACCATTTCAATTCTTTAAGACTCTGTCACTGCTATAAATCTAAGACATTTCAAGCGAATTCGTGAGGGCGTGGTCAGCGATACATATTTATTCATTCTGGCGCCGATCCAGAGTGGTTTGTTTGAGAGAGATACGACCGCATCGACACTTCGCAGTGCGTTTTTAATCTGTTCTAGTTGCTATAGTCGTATAGTTGATGGAGTTAGAAATATTGATTTTCTTTGTCTTGAAAACAATTGATTTTTTATAAAATCTTACGAAAATATTATCACAATTGAACGTCTTCATTGGCAGGTGAGATAAAAAGCATAGTTATAAATCTTCATCAGACACGATTTCAACTGAGAATATTTATAAATGATGATGTTTATTAATTATTTTATTATCTTCACAAGTTTTTTGTTTGCAGATTTTTTTATATAAATTCAATCTCTTTACTATGAAACATGTCAATATTTTAAAATAAATATCGTTAACAGTGATATAATATAGCCCGATGCTACGAGTAAAAATCTCGGTTAGTTCTGTTTGAACGTTCAATTTCACTAATCTGTATTTATGAACTGTCCCACAATATATTTCGAGGCCTGTAAGCTGCGAGCTGTATCGGAATGAATAGCCACTGAGCTTGTTTCGATTCAATCGAGTTATTGCGTACTCGTGCTTACCTAGGCTCCATTTATAAACCTGATAATATCAAACAATAATTTATTGTGTCTGGATAGAACTATTAACTCTCATAATATAGAACATATTTTTTACTAAAAAAATCAGACAATTTATTTTGATAACACGCATATCCCATTCGGTAGTTAGTCTTATAACACAACACAAACATTCGTTTCGTTAATGCGATATTTTAATTATTGATTTATCATATAAATTTTATAATATTTAAACGAATAGTGCGCTAATTAGAAAAGAATTGATTTTAAATTGAACTTGCTTTGTTTAATTCGATACCGTTTATTTTAGGCGGTACTTTTTACGGAAATATAATATAACACAAGAAACGGCATGGACATTTCACCTCGGAGCCGCAATACTGCATCGTGTCGCATGTTTGATCAAGCATTGCACTGACCGCTATCTGTATGTTTTATAGGCACAAAATAAACAATTATTTTCTACATTTCCGCGTATGGAGATTAAAAATGCGTAAAGAGTGTTTCGCCTTAGTCCTTCTAGAAAATTAGGCTACCAATTCTTAAAGGCCGGCAACGTAAGTGAGAGACTTCTGGCAATGCAAGGGCTGCGGAATTACTTAACATCTGATGAGCCTCCTGACCGTTTGCCTTCTATGTATTTCGCTAAAAAATCACATTTATGTATTATCATATCATCTGTTGTTTATGAATATTCTGTCCAAAACACGAATTTACCACATTTATGTTTAAATAATTAATAGCATTTGTAAACTATTATTTTAATATTTATTTATTTGTGTTGTCAGAAATTTTATGTTAACTCGGCGTTATGAACGAATTGCTTATCCACTAGGCTTTGAAATGTTTTATTGTTTTCATGTTTACAAATTTTATTATCTAGGTATTAAAATATTTTTAAATCTTTATTAATAAAATAGTATAATTGAATATTTCCATGTTTGATATATACAGATTGAGTTTTGAATCTGAAGGAAAAATACTTATATATATTATAGTTGAAATATAAAAAAAATTGTTATTTAAATTAAGCGGAATAAAAGGGGTATTAAGTATTTCTCAAAAGGATTTAAAACGAGATCAGACGTGCTGAGACGACATTATTCAGGATCGGTTTCGAATGGTATCTAAATTCGTACCATTCGGAAATCGTTTAGTACCAGTCGTTGAAGCTGACGGGGATGACTCGTGAATTAAACGGAATATTACCGGGAAATAGCTATATTCTTTACGATATGGTAATTTGATAAATTTAAATAAAAACCAAAAGTGTAAAACATATTTTAACTGATTTACCTAAGCCAAATTCACATTTAAACATAAAAAGTTAAATCAACTTATCTACATGAGGGTATAAGTACCAATGTGGCGATCTACTTACTTTTAAAAATGTGTTCTCGTTACGTTACTTTATATCACCCTTAAACGAAGCTCTCAATAGAAATAATCAATGAAATTATATTTAACAAAGGTTTTGGACGGAATTCAGAATGGTTCATTACTAAAAATCACCTATTCTGTGCGTAATTGTCGCAATCTCCATTTTCTATGGCACAAGTAAGAATTATTATTCTTTCTTTTAATAGATTCTTCCCAAAGTGATGCCATTGAAATCAAAAAACATCCCAATTTCAATAGAGAAGACGGCCTTAATTATCAAACACCTGGGATCCAACAATATCCAAATCTTATAATATCTAAAATCTCGAGACAAACAATCCGCGAAAATAGATGACATCGTGAGTCAATTCTGCATAACCCCTTTTAGTCGATACCAACTCCGGGGAAGTAAATACAAATAATTTTTTAAACTTTTTCTACAGCTGTTGATACTTTTTGAGATTCAACACCCCTTTGTCTTCAGTCACCGTGACCACGCACGCTGTAAAGCACGCGAAACGTAGGAAAAATATTTAAAATTATGTAAAATAAATATAAATGTATAATTCATAGCGTCAATCCGTCGAAAAAGTGTTTTTGAACAGAATTATTATTTCTGCTCGTACTGAAAGTTTTTATTTAAAATAAAGTGAACCCTTTCTACATATAATAATGATGTGTGTTTGTACCGCTTCCAGTTATATTTTGAACGAATATGAATTGATTTCGTTTTTTTTTCACTTAGCGATAGCTAAAACTTATAACTTGTACCAAGCAGTTAGTGATTTCCTGAGATTCCAAGGGTCGAGTTGCGTAATGTCACGTGAAATAGTTGATAGACCTTCGAGTCTTTACTAAGTAGTGATGTTTGTCAATAAAACATTACAAAACCACAAAAATTACAAATAATACATTAAATTATAGGTATAATACTATTAAAATTAATTAAGTAAAACAAAGTCTATAAGTGTAGATAGAAGATATCATTTTCACTATCGTGCACTTCCTATAACACTTCCTACCAACAACCGGCGATTATATTTTTATGATTAGATTATGGTTTTGATTAGTAGAATTGCTTTATGTTGTATGTAATCTATGTTAGCTGTAGGAATTCGAAATTAAAAATGTTATGCCGTTGAAGCGGCAATACAATTCTACGTGTGATAGGAGAAGGGAATTACTTATGAGCACTTTCGTTTACAACTTCTAGCAGGTGCCAAATCTCACAGCTAGTTCTACTGTTAAACACATTGGAAAGCAAAAATAATGAAAAACGTATTTTGTTAACGAGGGCAACTCATTATCAACAAGTCAATTCAAGAATAAGGGAATTACCAAGAGCTAAATGTGAAAAATAATTTCAAAGATTCATCCCGCACTCAACAATGCGCCATTGTGCCGCGGCCTAGATCTAAAACAATCTAGAGAAAATAGGCTTTCTAATAATATTGTCGTCATAATATATTTATGTAGCTATAATGCACTTGACATTTACTGGAAAACAGCTTTAATCGCAATCTCGATTATTAATTTTATTGTTGACAAAACTCGATTTTAAATGTACACCAAATGAGGTGTATGTTTAATGGTCTGTCAAATAAGGAAAGACTCCATAATGTCAAATCTGATATCTTATTTGAGAAACGGGTGTCATAATCGCGTCTCGACTCAATTACATACGGTGCCTCATCTTATTATAGAGACCCTAATTATTAATAATCAGCCCGTAAAAGGTATAAATGGCACCAAGGCTGGTGTTATAGATAAGTATAGTTTAGCATAAAATGTCATTAAGTATTGAAATAACGCATATCCTATAATCACGCACCCTCCTTAGAAATAGAAACATTGTAGAATTGACGTGTAACAGCCATTATTACATTTGAATTTTTATATTTAAATTTCTCTTTCTATATTTGAAGTAATTTCATATTCATATCATATCAATAATTAAATTAATACTAAACGTCATTAAATATTAAATGAATCAACCATATTATATGGTAACTAAGACGTAAAGATTATAATATTTTAGTTTTACCTAAATTAAATTTAAACAAACAAATCTCTTTACACTCATACGCAAAGCACTAAGCTATATTTTATTCACAAGATATCGTCTGCCATGAATCCAATTTTCTATACAAAAGGATTTATATTTCTTTCAACGTACGGTCAAAGAGTATTTTATACGTTGATATTGCGTTCATATATCTTAGAAAATCTATAAGTAAGCATATTTAAATCTATTTTCAGACAATGAATTGATTTTGTTTAATTTATGCATTTCCTTAAAGATACAAACAGCCGTATAGGACAGTAGTTCCTTTGATTGAATTTCCTTTGACAGCGGCATATTGGAGCAAGTACTTTAATTTAATACCAGCTATTATTCACGGGCGATATGTCATTGTAATAATGACAGACCGACACGTCAAACAATCAAATACCAACTGTAATTGTCGTACAATTTGCTTTTGATACGTGATATGTGATAATTAGCTCATTCTAGTGGATCGTGGAATCTGACAGCTACTAACAAAGTGTTCGAGGTGTTAGGAAATTTTGAAAGGAAATTTTCTTGATTTATACTTTGAGTATATCGCTATGAATAACTATTTATTTTATAACTGCCTTTAGTTTATTTCCAACACTTTGTTATTAACATAACGTTTTAATGGGTTTTAAGCAGTAGTCTGCCAGTTTTACTTTTGAATTTTTATATTTAAATAAAAATTAAAGACGTCACAACGTCTACATATAATCATAGTGACCTAAAAATATGCACTAGTGTGTACAAGGACCCACAAAGATGAGCTTATACTAAAACGGCACTCGACAAGGCTTACTCGAAGACAGTACAATCAACAATAGATCAGTGGCGTTATCGCGCGCACAAACATACATCATAACCATTGTTCGGGCAGTACGCATCCGTTTCCGGTACACGCCGCGCAATGTAGGACGTTATAAATTGTTCGGAAAAATGCACCGTTGGTTCGCGTTGCTCCTTCCTTCCGGCAAACAGTGTGCTAACACTGAATTTCTTGCTAAATCATATCTTAAAGTGTGAAATATTTTTCCTCCGTTTCATATAAAAGATTTGTAAATTGTATAAAGTTATCACTATGTTATATTTTAATATAAATTTCATATTTGACTGTGCTTTGGTATTTCAAACACAAAAAATTCGAAGAGTGATCTTAATATGATGAAATATGATATAAATGGGACAGTAGAAGTTTATATCAAACGAGCCGATGAAAGTCATCAGTGCAGGGACCTAAAGCTCTCAAACGTAGTCTTTTCGAGTAGAGCACCTCTGAAAGCCTAATTTAAAGAGGAAGTCTTACAAGTAGAGTTGCAGAAAGTGGAATTAAACATTGTTTCGGCTCGTACATTGATATAGTGAAACCGACGCGGAAACAAAATATAAAGAAACTGTAGCCTCTTCGTTATTATGATTGATAAGTTTTAAGAAAAAAAATGCAAAAAGGTGTTCGTAAACAAATAATAATATTTACCCTTTGAGTTATAACTTATTTAAATTCTATATTAACATAAATCGAACTCAATAAATATTTAAATTAAATCGATCGAGAACTGATAGAAATTTCAAACTCACTTAAAATTCACTTTAAAACTTAGGAAATGTAAATTTCTTGACGCTCATAATTAATTAACACTAAAAGTGCGGGGAGTTTAAAAGATTGAAAGCGTTCCCTCAGGTCTTTTCGACCCTCCGCTAATCACAACCACGGCCTCGCGCGGAATATTGCAACGCCGTCATAAGCTGATAAATAAATTTGTCGTTATATTTATGACAGGATATACAATTTATTATTATTTTCATTAACTAATAATCTCATTTTCTTTATTAATCCTGCATTTCCATTCCGGGTCTTAAATAAAATAATATTTTTGCGTTCGTTTATAAGAAATTTTCCTTTTCTTGACAACATTTTACATTTACATGTAGATTGTATAAAACGCTCAATCTGAGTTCAATCAAATACCAAAAGGGGCACTCAATTTGCTCTGAGGCTTACTTAAATGTGTTTTAAGTGATCTGCAGCGAGCCCATCACAAATGGAATACATTAGGGAGTTCCTCAAATTATTAAACTTAATTGAAGTATCGCCATAATAAATCTGTATCTTTATTGCGAATTAAACTTCATACTTCCTATTGGATATTTTACGGTGGAATACGTATAGATAGAAACGTATAAAAATATGCATGCACATGCCATATGAATTATTATGATTTTCATTGTCATAATAATAAGAACGGGTTATTTATTGTTGGCAAAATTTATGGTCAAAATACTCTCCAAAGATATAAAAGCACCTTGCCTTTAAAAATGATTGCTATATATTTATGATTCATTTATTATATGTAAACTTTTAGGTCTGGGGTTTTGCTTTTCTCATAGGCAAGTAGTGATTAGCTTTCTGTGCACACACGCCGTCGATCTTTTGGAAATAAGCCGGTTTCCTCACGATGTTTACTATCACCGATATTAATAAACGCAATAGACTAAAATTATAAAATTTTGATAAGTGAGATTTTGAAATGTCAGAGGAATAACATGTAGTGTTTTCATTATCTTGCGAAGCGTGTCCTAAACATCTTACAGAAATGCGATCGCCTTGAATAAATTGTTTCTTTTAGTTAATTATTATTTGATTAATATTTAAAAATGTTGAGTGGACTTGACTCTTACTTTCTCTCTCTCTCTAGTTTTTAGTAAAAATGAGCTAAAAAATGTAAAGCTCTTGTTTAACACGGCTTTGAATAATGAAATAGTCAACAAACTTCGTCCCAATTAATCAGTGTTTAGTAACAAATTGGGGTCGGAAATACCGAATCGCCATTTGCGGGTTACACTCAATAGTTACTTGTATAAATCTTAGAGTAATTGCTGGTAATTTTAACTGTCCTATTAACTTTTGCGGCTACATAATCTTCAAATTTATTATACAAATTGGGTATAATATATAACCTTTTTTTATTAGATAAGCATGATAGTTTTCAAATATAGAAGATATTAGATCTCTGTTCATTAGATTCGTTAGTAAAAAAAGTTAGGCGTGCGTATGAAAAGGATGAAATTACTAGACATAGTACAAACAGCAGGAAACTTTGGGAGACCATTAATAATATTACACAATATAAGAAACCTATATCATCTTCTATAGAACTTTTAAAAAACTGTAACCCTCAAGAAAAAGTTAACAGTGTAAATTCATTCTTTGTAAATGTAGGGAAAAACGTTGTTACCGGTCTAGGGATTGAAAATAGCTTTTCCTATAACACCTCTCCCGCCCCGTCAATAAATTCTCTTGTCCTCATGCCCACTGACAATGCTGAAGTTAAGAGTTTGGTGATGGGTCTGAGAGACAAATGTGCTGTTGGTAATGATACCTAGTCGACTTCTCAAACAGCACATCGAAGTTTTGGTCCCACCCATCACTTACATATGCAACCTCTCCATGGAAACAGGAGTGTTTCCAGACATTTACAAGAAATCCCGCATAACGCCTATCTACAAGGGTGGTGACAAAAGCCTTGTAGACAACTACAGGCCTATCTCCTTACTTCCCATCATGTCGAAAATCTTGGAACGTCTGATAAACAGGAGATTGGTTCACTTTCTCGAGAAATATAATATAATCTCTGACTCCCAATATGGTTTTCGTTCGGGTAGGTCCACTGATGACGCAGTGCATAGCTTGACTGATTTTGTAGTTAGGAATATGGATAGGAGGGAAAAAGTTATCGGTATCTTCATGGACTTGAGCAAAGCGTTTGACACCGTTTCTGTTGAAGTGTTACTGCACAGAATGGAGAGACTGGGCATTAGGGGCATAACTCACAAACTTTTCGCGAGTTACCTCTCTGGACGTACGCAAATTGTGAGGGTGGGGGATTGGTCTAGTACAGAGCTACCAGTGACCTTCGGTGTGCCGCAGGGCAGCGTCCTGGGACCCACACTGTTCCTTATTTATATAAATGATCTGTGTGGGATGGACCTTAGAAATGGAAAAATTGTAGCCTTTGCTGATGACGCAGCCTTGTTGTTCCATGGTCAGGACTGGTCTGAGGCCTTTCAACATGCTCAGATAGGTTTGAATTTAGTTTCTGATTGGCTATTTAGAAGTTCCCTGGCCCTTAACTCTGATAAAACCAAATTCATAACCTTCGAAATTACGAAGCGTAAAATCCCTTCTAATCTTGAACTTGTGTCACATGCTGGATCATGTTTAACCAAAGTGCAATGCGGATGTCCAAAACTTACCTCCACAAGTACCATGAAATACTTAGGTGTCATGCTAGATAGCAACCTGAATTTTCAAGCTCATATTGATCTATTGACCGGTAGAATTAGAAAATTGATTTATATATTCAAAATTTTGAGGCACATTGCTAATCACACATTAATAAAAACCGTCTACTTATCACTATGTCAATCCATTCTGGGCTATTGTATATCTTCATGGGGTGGCTCCGCAAAAACACAACTTCTGAAGGTAGAAAGAGCTCAAAGAGCTATTCTCAAGGTAAGCGCTTTCCTTCCGTTCATGAATCCCACGGCAGAGACTTACAAACATTGGAAGGTTCTCACTGTTCGTCAAATCTTCATTCTTGCCACAATACTACGCAAACACTCACTTCTCAAATATGACCCACACCTCAATGATAATAAGCGTAGAAAAAATGCACTGTGCCATACAAAACCCTTTCGCACAAGCTTTGCTCAAAAATTCTTCTGTTTTTTGGGTGATTACTTATATAACAAGGTCAACACTTCTCTCTCCATATATCCCCTAACAAAAAATGAGTGCAAGAAGACGGTTACACTGTGGCTATTGGCCTTAAACTATGAGGTTACCGAGAAAATGCTTATCATAACTAAATAGTTGAGTATAAAGTTTGACACAAATTTTATGTAAATTTTAGTTAATAATTATTTGGAGTATAATTGTGCAATATTCTTACGTCAATTATTCAGAACACACACATTCACAGACACACATACACAAACACACACATACACAAACACACACGCATACACCATGTGGTTTCCTTATAATTAATATAATTGTCTATTCTTTACATATAATCATTTTGTCGATCCGAAGTGGTGGAGGCCTGATGACCTGTAACACAGGTGCACAACCTTTAACAGGCATCAGTCTCACTTAAGCAATAGCAGTGGTCCAAAGAAGAATGACAATTATTGTATATGTTTTTGTGAGAAATAAAATAAATATATTATTATTATCTGTTCATTCAAGGACAGTGAAAGATACATTTATAAGTGCTCATAAGCTCTTATAAATGTCACGTTCACCGTAATGAGATTATAGACCATTAAAAAAGGCGCCAAGGTGTGTCAAGAACATTAATTAATAAATACAAACAAATATTGATAAATGTTATATGTATTTGAAATACGTAGGAGACAATGAAAATTGCACACTATACTAGTGGATGTGGCTAGATATTGAGTGGGTGACATGAGGCCAAATAGGGTCCGGTCCGGAATGAATCACTAGAGGCATCATCTACAAAGGGAGAATGCGATATCAGTTTTCAGTACGCCGTACACTGACTATTTCTGATACTAAATATGCCATGTCCGGAAAAAACAACGACGGGGGATCTATTACAAAGCTTATCCGAGGTAGAGATAGATAGTTGTTTTACTCTTTTATATACCAATGTCCCCACAACCGTACAGGTCTGGGCAAATTTTTACATTTCGGAAAAAATATACCTGGTCCGAAATCCTTTCTAATAGGCATGTGATCAAACTTTTGTGCCTTCACCGTGAGAGCAAATATAGAGTGTTATAGCGACATATATAAAAAGTTCAGGGACAGGTCGCACGTTAAAATCATTATTTTTATTTATATTTATGTTTACATAAAGTTAATGAAATTTGTTAATGTTACAATTGTTTATCAATTTACAAACAAAGGCTTCAATGCAAACTAAACAAAATGAAAAATTAATTAGTTCGACGTCATTTTACAGTTTCATTGAACAGCCACTAATTCAGAAATGATTTTTTTACTTTTAATTATTTTAAGAAAGCAGTAATGTATATGAAACCTGAAGTAATTCACACCATTAGAAAAGGAGGAGTGTGTGAGAGAGAAACTTGAGTACCTCGATAGAATCGAACCGCTCGGGGCTGGATGAAAGTAATATCCTACTTGCAATGAAACTGTTACATTAGTGATGTTACACTTAGCGTTACATATCGATCTTATTTCACTTTTGTATTAAATACCTCCCGAGATACGCTGGCGATACTCGCTGTTTTCAATAGTATTTTATAAGAACAATGTTATGTAATTACTCCTTATGCGACTAAATTACATACTTAAAGTAAATTTTATAAGGTTACATCAATTAGTTTCTCGACACTCGAAAAAATAATGAAAATAATATTTGATCAATTTTGTTATTTAATATTTTTATCGATGTTAATAGACTAAGCACATCACTGAAATTGGATTTGTTTCAATACGATCGGTTATTATCGTTTTAGATATGCGTTGCGAATTAACTTGTTTATATTATAACTTCCTTCTCCTTCGCGTCGCAATATAATATTAATGCCGACTTAATATAACTGAATTAATTATTACAGCCAGCCATTCGAACAATATCAACAGTATTATTTTATTTAATTATAGAAATAACATAAGATTGAAAGCAAATGACTTTATACGAATGTAGGTAGGTACCTACATGGTTATCTAGTGATAGAATAGTACGTGTAATTTAGAAATGAAATTCCTATCACAAACTCTTTAATCTGAATTGATATACAATATGTTTTAATCGTTAGGCGTTTAGTATGCATAGGAAAACGTAAAGTACAAGGAAAATTTTAATAATTACGAGTGTCATTTTTCCATACAAACAATTTGGTGAAAAATTCAACGTCAATAAATTTAACACCATTGCAAATTCATTCATTCTAGAGGTTAGTGAAAAACGGCAACAGCGCGTATAAGCTATAATGCTATAGTTCGGTAGGATTTAAAGAATACCTACAATCGGTACGTAAATATTATCGCTAAGTTCACTTGTCGTGAAAAATTAACAAATTAGATTAATAGGATACGAAGTGTCGTATGAATATTTATATTATATTATGAATAGCCCATGATAAATGTATCCTGTGTAATAAAATTCAATACGTTAATGTTTGATAAAATTGGGACGTTATTAAACTTAATTTAAGAACCAAACGTAGCATCATAACAAGAAGAAAAAAAATCTCTGATTTATAGCGAATTCAAAAAAAAAAAATACGAGATTCATTTATTTATTAAATTGTGTGGAATGTAATTTTACCCAGTAATGTATCGAACTTTGTTTGTCTTGGGTATGGTAGAATACAACAAGTTAGAGGTAAGGTGGGACCTTAAGGTCCTTAGAGGTAAAACATATAATGCGGAAATGTTGGAGAGAATGGGGCTGCGTGTGCCAAATAACCACACTATGCGTGGTTAGCGATCGCAATTGCTGGCAGTGCCTTGGATGCGTGTCTTGCGCACCCTAAATATTATTTAGTGGCACACTGGCTGAAGTCATAAGAATTTCATTATTTATAATTTGTTATAAATTTGTTTAGGTTTTAAGGTTTTACTTGTTATGTTTATATTATGTTTTTGGTTTAGTTTTCTATTGTACTAGCATTAAGTTATTGTACAAATAGGAAATAAAGAAAATAAATAATAATTAAATCATATGACTGTGAAAAAGCAACGCGACCAATTTTTAAAATAACGTAATGCAAATGACGTAAGCCTCGACAAGTAAAAATTAAGATTTTTAAATAACGTTTTGTGTATTGTTAAGTAGAAATCGAGACTTACTGTAAGTATGAAAGTCCGTGACTTGCACGGTGTTACAGTCCTCGCCGACCTGCAGATAGGTGATCTCGCAGCGGTACACTCCTTCATCATCAGCCTTCACGTTGGTGATCACCAACTCGGCGTAAGTAGCGTTGGGCTCATGGGAAATTGACATCCTGTAAAGAGGTAAGAGAAGTTTAGTTTGGAAGATTCACATCAATAATTTTATATATTTAGATACCTAACTATATTATTTAACAAATTATATTATTTAAGTATCTAAAATCTAACCAAGCTAGCTAATAATACAATAAAATAATGTAATAGTAAATATTATCTAGTAGTAAATATGAGATATATAGTAGCAAATATTATATAAGTAGTATATTAATAACAATAAATAAAATAGTTATAGGTAAATAATATAGAAAATAAATAAAAATAAGATGGTATTAATTTTAATTAGATAAGTAAGCGTTTGGAGATGGGCCAATGTAAAAAGTTATATTAGTAGGAAATAAAAAGGCTTTTTATTTTATTTATTTATTTATTAATTTATAGATACCTAACTATTTTTAAAAATTGTTTCAATAAGTCATTGGAACATTAATACAATTATAATAAAGTTTTCTCGAAGTGGGTCGTTCAGCGCGCTGTGATGGATCGCCTGCGCTTGACTCTTGTCTAATTGAGTTTTCTTACGATCCCCTTCAACTGACAACTACTTCAAACTGTCGGTCATACGGTGCACGGCGAATAGCGAATCAAACGAAATTATATAAAGATTTTTATCTTGTATTTGTTAACTTTTTCTAAACGATTTTTTATAGGAATACGACTAGAATTACTTCTTCTTAAATGCCGATTGATTTAATATAATATTTACTTCCTTTATTCCTTTTACAACAATAACATTTTATAATTATAAACTCAAATTAATAATAGAGGAAACAAATTACGGTTAAGTTAACAAATAAAGTTTTGCTAAAAAACGAAAACAATGATGTTTTTAAAAGTGAAGATCTCTCAACTTTGATAGATACCACCAACATTGGGGACACGAGTGAAGATTTGTTAAAAATAGTTACATAACTGATATCTAATTATTCATTAATTCTCTAATCTTATGAAACTTAAAAATAATGGTTGGTAAGCGAAGCTGAAAAGGATATCTGGTAATGCTCTGAGCCGATGATCTGAACTGATGCATGCCAATGATTGGCACTACAATTTTGTCATTTTGATTGCAATTGGCAGTTGACTCAGTTTCTTTGTTTTTTCGATTGGAGTAGATAAATACATCTACCATATTTTTAATAGTAAAATATTATAAATATTAACAATTCCAAATTTTGTGAAGATATCTTTATTGTACAAGTTACACCAATATTGCACTAAAAACGCTCCCCTGAAAACTAGTATTTTTGTAGATGACCGTTTGTTCTTTGTTGCCGTCGATATTATGTATACATTTTAATATATCTAATAAATATTTATATACAATTACAAACTTAAAATATATCTAATAACTAACCTTAAAATTTAATTATTAAAAAATATTATTAAAAGGGTTGACGTTTGTGTACGTAGACATACCTACGATTGATATTTTCTCTTTGAACATTTAATATATTGAGCCGAAACAATACAAATCATAATCGAATTGACATAGACTATGATAATTTATTGTTTGTAACTGATTGTATGATAAATAAATGTATATTGCTCTACCTTTACGTTTATAATAAGACTAACGGAGCTAACGATTGCTTCGGCTGTTATATATATAATATATTAAAATCGTTAATTATAAATCAAGTTAGTATCCTATCACAGTCTGTTCTTTTCTGCATATTACTTTTGTCGACATCACAGGAGACCGAAGAGCTGGCAGCTACCTCGCACAAAGAATTAGTCTAGCTATTCAAAGCGCTGCCAGTATCTTCGGAACCTTGCCTAAAGGACTTTGAATAGCTAGACTAATTCTTTGTGCGAGGTAGCTGCCAGCTCTTCGGTCTCCTGTGATGTCGACAAAAGTAATATGCAGAAAAGAACAGACTGTGATAGGATACTAACTTGATTTATAATTAACGATTTTAATATATTATATATATAACAGCCGAAGCAATCGTTAGCTCCGTTAGTCTTATTATAAACGTAAAGGTAGAGCAATATACATTTATTTATCATACAATCAGTTACAAACAATAAATTATCATAGTCTATGTCAATTCGATTATGATTTGTATTGTTTCGGCTCAATATATTAAATGTTCAAAGAGAAAATATCAATCGTAGGTATGTCTACGTACACAAACGTCAACCCTTTCTCATTTCTCATTGTTCTTTGAAAACGTGCTTCGGCAGCACTAATTATAATTTATAATCAAAACTATCCGCAGGATGAACTAGCGAAAACATTCTTTGAATCCACAGTATAATTACATCAGTAAGGAATGTACACAATATAATACATCAGTAAGGAATGTACTTTATGAATATCGGGGATGTAAAATAGGTATTTGGAGGTGACCACTTAAGTTTAACAACCCGCCAGATCCATAGAAATAATGTTAATCAGGTTGCGTTTAGTAATATTATCGTTTTGTGCGCCAAACGAGTAAATGGATGTTTTCTTCATTGTGATAATAAAATGAAGTTCTTTTAAGTGTGAATTAAATAATATTTAGTTCGTGCCGATTGAAAATAATCGATAAACATTGCATTGATATAAAGAACGTACGGAATGTTTCCCCACTGCCCATTTTATAAACTGCTCTGTGAGATTGATAGTCTGTTCCTGACTCGTACTAATTGAGTTTCCTTACATTTGGAGTTAAATTGAACATTTTACGCTCGAGTTATTTAATTATCTACTGTACACGATTCATCATAGTTTAACTACTTAAAGAAACTGGAGAATTCTCTTACGTCCTTTGTTTAAGTAGTAACACGCTCGTGTTAAATTACCTAGTTTAAGTAGGCTTTTCTCATGTGAAGGTTTTGCACGAAGAAAAGAAGAAAGAACATATTTCATTACTGTCTTAGGTTTCTTAATGGTAGGCAGTTTTCTAAATTAGTTTTAGAAAATATATAAATGAAGTTTATTATGGAAGTAAAGGCAGCTTTTGAAATTAAGTCGTAACCTGAACAAATTAAATGAAGCGAGCAGCATAAAGTGCTCAATATCATTGTTAAGCGAAAAACATCAAAACAATACCCTCTGACGTCTATTAAACAATTTAACAACTTGCTATTTTTCCTTATTAATGTTACTGCTGTCATAAAAGCCGGCAATTTTATCGTGTTCTAAAAATTATCACACTTTCCGATGCTTCAAGCGCTAAGTTTATAAACACAAACAAAAACAATAGCGCTTTAAACCGATGGAAAATTTAAAACTTTTATGGTCTATAAAGACAGGCGTTTTATGACGGCTTTTAGTTCGCTGCGAAATAATAATTCGAACTGCTTCCATTATCTTTTATTGAGAAAGATAAGCTTTCTTTTGAGACTTCACAACAGATACGAACCTAAGTTTAGTATCGTAACAATAGTTACCTATAAGTGCAAAGTTTATATTTGAATATACTTAGGCTAAAACGTATTTATATTGTGTCAATAATAACTCATTAATAATAAACATAGATATGCAATGGTATAGTATATACAATAAACATAATTTTGAATATTATACTCAGCATTTATTAATGATTTCCAAATTAGATTTAACAACTGCATATTGTATTTAAATACACTTCAATCGTCGTTCGTACCAAAGGTGCGGTTGTCAAAAGAAATTTCCTGAAAATGCCACTCGATGGCGTGAAATATTAAAATAGTTTCACGTAGAGCTATTAAAACTGAAACCACGTAATAAAAGGCAAAAACTACCCGCACTAAAGCTGCTCTCAATTACACCGACGTGTGGCCGTCGCTTGGTGGTTTTTCCGCGAAGTATGTTGTGAACTTTTTCCTTCATTAGGAGCATTCGTATGAAATTTCCCTCATTTACACGTAAGAAAGTTCAACCAGGTACTTTCAGCTTTATATCTTAACAAGTAATGTAAATACAGTGGACTTAATAAACTGTGATGTAGTGAAACTTGATCTTAAGTGAAAAAAACTCGAATTATGTTTATTTAAATTGTTAAATAGTCTTTTTAATAAGATTAAATAATGGGTCCATACATACGAGAGCAGAAAGTGCTTTTGTTATGTGGGTCGTCAAATAATTTAACAATCATAGAATTTCTAATTGTGTCCACTCCTCGCATCGGACGTTCCAGCTGCATGTGGTATAGCATGCAATAAGAACTACGATGGAAAAATAAATAAATAAAGGAAGCGTTATCTATCATTAAAGTTGGCGCCATAACTATGACAATAACATTACTAGACGTAATATTTCGTAGCATAATTTTTATGAGCAGCTATAAAGCGTATATAAGTAAAAGCGTCAACATTAAGCAGGCTCTAGCTATAAAAACCCGTTTCACAGAACTAGTTTTCATATAAATGTGACTGGCTATCACACCGTGAGTGCAGTAAAGCTTAAGTCACTAGAAATTAAAAGCGTTGTGACTAAACTTCATGATCTATTCGGAAGACATATAACGTAAAGAGATGAATGTTTACACAGAACTAAGGCAATGCTTGTTGCATTTTTGCAATTTACTTTTACTTAGTTATTTCCAATAAATTTGTTTATCCAATACAATTTGTTATCTAGTAAATACTTAAACAAAAATGTAAGTAACAGACATTTTGCTTTCCTAATGCTACGGTGTGAATACGGCCAACAACATTAAACAGTTAAGTGGGACAATAGGTGCTAAAATTTCGCCTGACACGTGAAATATGAGCTGAAAAACTAATACACTTTACATGAATTATGCAAATGTATCCCGCGCTAATTAACATAAGGTTAAATGGGGAATCAACTTATATTTACACTATAATGTAGAATTTTATTTTGTCATGTTTATTGTAGTTAAGTACGTTATCGACAATTGTAAAAATAATCATGAAACGAGTGAGTACTGAGTGATATAGTTAGTAGTAAATTTGTGTACAAGGCTGTTACTTTTTTCAACGTTTGTGAACAAGGATAAAACATATCGTATTGGGTACCTATATTAGGTAATAATGTTGTTATTATATACTATATATAATCAAAAAGTATAGTTTGAGATAGGACATTTATTAATTACAATTTGCAATCACAGAACATTGGCATTGCTACTGAAACAAATATGGCGAATATTGGCTAAAAGTTTGATATTAAAAGATTTAACCATTTCAGTGGAGACAGCATTTTTAAGTACCAACTAGACGTCATTCTTTGTTTCGCAACGAGCCTCCCTTCACTCAAGTTGCCAACAGTTTAAGGGTTAAGTGGTGTTAACTACAGTCAACCTTAGCTGAGATAAATTCTCTCGTCTTACAAAATCTTTCATTTTCAGCGCTCTCTGTAAGTCCCATAAGATTGGTTTCTCTAAATTGTAAACTGTTTGCAACATTTAACGGAAGTTAGCTGGAAATTTCTATTCCATAAAATTAAATACAATATATACAATAGGTAACCTCGAGGATCCCTTATTCAGTAAATTGCAGTTTCGAATGCCGTGCTAAAGACATTTAGCCAGAGACAGTTCCGTCCGCAAATTTGTCTCCAACCGAATGTCTCGCTAAACCGCACCTTACACGTAATTTATACGCCCTATTCTCTAGATAAATATGCTGTTTCACTGGGATGCTGCACCTCAATGCTTTGTTTGTTTCATTTATAACATGTTGCACCTTGTTTCATTCGAGTGACATTGATATAATACGTTCATATTATTGTATGCTTACATAAAAAGTTATAATTATTTGTCTCTGTTTGCAGGACATACATAATAACGAGCTTTATAATATTATATCACGCAGTTGGTGCAAAACGTTCCACCTGAAATTTTTTCTTACTTCACATGATCCGTAAACTATCCATAATCTTCGGATTACGGGATATCATGGCCCAAGTATCGTCGTAATAAAAAAGATAATTTACTTATTCGCTCTACTTACAAAACCTGAATTTGAAACAATATTTCATTTGTCAAAAAGTTATTTCGTGAATGCGCATCGTACGGACCGTGAAAAGAAATTTTCTTCAGGTGTCCTTAATAAGTGAAAGTGAAATGAAATAAGGGCGGAAACAATTGTAGGAGCACCTCGGGCCGATTTCGCGGACCAGCGAGCCGTGAATGTGACTGACTTTGTGTTTTGTTATAGCTTTTTGTTAGCGAGATGACATTTTCGGTTTTATTTGGGGTCAGGCTAAACTTTAGCCCAAAGTTAACGCTATACCTCTATATAAGTGTTTATTTATGCTGCACACGTCATTCATTTGAGTTATTAATTATTTATAAATCAAAAATAGAAAAATTAAATTAAATTTACGAATTAAATATGACATATTAAATGTGATAAGTAGATTTTGGATTAAACGTACACACACGAATACCGATTAAAAGTAAATAAAAATTCTATTGATAATAAAATGGGTCGCCTGTACATTCCGTGTCAAAAGTTTACCACTAAAGAACAATAAAGTGATTTCGTATTTAGAGATAAAGCAGTGTAACAGAAACATAATAGCCATTGAGAACATTATCGCGAGGAACAGGCCTGGAGTTAACAAAGTTCAAACGTAAACAAATAGGTTACCAGATAAACAATGGTTAAAATAAACAAATGTTTCTGTGTTCCTGAAATTAATGTTTCTTAAGAAAGGCTGTTCTATTATTTATTGCTTTCAATATTTCGCGGGTCGTTGATTTAAAAAACACTGACTACTGAATAAAATTTTACTAATTTTATTAGGTTTCGTTTTCAATAAACTTTTAACATCGAATAAGTATGTGCAAAAAAGTAATTAACGTAAAAAATATTCCAAATTTCCGAAGTTTTATTTAAAAGTATTATTAAATTAATATTTTTATGAACTTCGGTATGAACACGAACAAAAGGCATTAAGTTATACAAATAGCTACACAACTGCGTAGATTTTTGTAGAGCGTAGCCGAGTATCGCTACGCACCGCGCTACACCACTAGACGGCTACACAGGAATAGTTGCCCACCAGAGCGATTCAATCAACTTAATGCATAAATTAATGTGCAGTTGCACCAGTATGTAAATTAAATTTTAGGCACTTGTTGGTATGCTCTTTGCGATGCTCCTATCAAATCTAGTTAGGACACAAAACTAAGCTACAATTGAACTTTATTTTGCGTATTATACTGGAATCGGCTTATATGCCTTAATAACCTTGCACGTAGCTGTAATCTATCTGGTATATGACCGATGCTATCGTGCAATGAATGCTTACCACAATAAATAAGTACTCAAATAAAATAGTAATCAAATCTTCGAATAAAGAACAATAGCTGTTAAAACTTTATGGTACATATACAGGCAGTATAAAAAATAACTGGCAATCGGTCATTACACAGAAATAGGCTTTATAGGTAGCTATAAACCTTTACCATTAAACCTTTTATTATTGGAAAGAAATTCTAGGTCTGGATAAAATAGGACATTATAAAAAATATTCCACTTTTATATGTCTGTAATAGAAGGAAGTTTTAATTCTTAACCCACAATCAAGTGCTATTAACCATACAATATATTTATTTTAATACATGTCATAAATGTTTTGTGATAATATCGTTAGTGAGTTTTCTCAAAATACTGAGGTTCTCTGAATCTCATCGCAAAGCTATAATTAATTTACCAAGGGTTTTTACATTGGGTAAATATATAAATAGTATCCGTTTGTCTGTAAAATGGGTTAAATATAAAAAGGGAGAAACAAGGCTCTCGCAAAAACATCAAAATGTTATTCGATTTGCATCATTAAACAGCTCGAATTGCCCGAATGGGATTTCAAACAGGAAATTGTCCCTTTTGGAAACGATATATAAGATCGACCCCTGATTTAGCTCATTCCCTTGAATAATGTTGCCAAATAGTTTTAATGTAGCGATCCATCTTTTTTTGCTGATTTGGAAGTTTTATATGCTGTAACACGATTCATATTAAAATACAAGTAATATTTTGTAATTTATTATTTTGTTAGATGACGATGACGTTGTCAATCTCAAGACATTGCAGGTCAGTTATCGTCTCTAAATTTCAACGGAAAGCAAAGATAAGATGTTAAAGAAAAGCCTTAAATAATTTCTCGCTTTATCACAGGGAATGGAGGAGAGTTATGACGGAGGCCTTTGTTGGTAATTTTTAAGGATTTCGTGTTTGAAGCGCTTATCGCGCTGTGAGAGATTAACGAACAGCTAGCCACGAAAACAGGTTATTTTAACTTTATATTACGCACTTTAAATTATCAAAGAATACATAATATTTTATTGTTCTAATTTCCTAACTACAAAGTATGATTTATTTAAATTTAAGGTTTTTATGACAACAATATCGTTAATTTTATTGGGTATATGATGATAAGTTAATTATTAAATTATCGTTCGTTAAATCCCATAGCAACACCGATAACTGTACTTTATGTACGCCAGTTTGTTTTTTGACCCGTAAAGAACCAGGTTATACGAATAAATAGGAGTCGCTTCGCTCGTGGCTCCACAAAGTAAACAAGGATTTAGGGGATTATCTTATAAAGAATTACGTGTGTTCGTTTACTCGGGAAGTTTTTTAAACAAACACAACTCGTCATCACTGCAAAGCTCACAATATATACATTTTATTTTATGTACGTTTCTTAGCCGTGTACAGCAACCCAGTATTGTACTAATTGGGTAAATAATACTTTCCCTCGCGGAAACAGTTGGTGATGACCTTATCATGAGTAGTTGTAATTATAAAGTAAGAAAAATTAAAAAATCATCGCAATGCATGATCTTGTTGTGACATCCTAAAACTAGTGTCGCCTGTACACGTAAAGCTGTCAAATCAGGGTCTAAATTATGGGCTCGTGTGCCTTGTCATACAATAGGGGGCGCACGTAATGTATTAAGGGTGTTACGCGAATGTGAAATATGGACATGGCATTCTTATTGTTGAGCGAAACCTCTTTATTTATTTTACAATTTAAATCGTATTTCGAAATATTAAAAGGATTTATTTTGGGGCTTCCTTAATGCTTTAGTTCCATTTATAAATTGAGAATTTGTGTTTGAATATTATTAAATTGTGTACTAAACAATACTGTCAATTCGTGTCAATGGAAATTTTGAAGCTTAGTTATAACAATAAATATGTTTTCTATAAAAAATACAAAGACTTTTTTTTCAAATCTATTGGCATATATATGTCTATGATAATTTAGGATATTAAGGGCCTGTTTCACAATGTCCGGATAAATTCCAAATAAGCTATTTGTCACTTATTGGTATGATAAATAGTATTTTTGCGTTTCACGACTGTCAGATAGCGCTATACGTCATGAAATTCGAAGTATCTTATTTGGAACTTTTATCTGTCGAATAATTTATGTGTTGCATAGCTATTTGGCACTTTACCCATACATTGTGAAACAGGCCCTAACAGTACCAGATTGTTCTGAATATAACGCAAGAATAATTTTGTTCAAGAATCAAACCAAAAATCTTCGCAGAATAAACCAACCAGGCTTTGATTAACGTTTACACCACGTAAAGCCTCGGTAGTGGTATAAAAAGTTTATTATGCCCAGTTCTCTGATTAGGTATAACAAAAAATAAGCGATATATATTGTTTGTGATAACCATAATAGCACATCTAGCCTTCAGTTGTGCGTGTATATAAAGTAAATATAAATAGATTGCCGCAGCGCGTGGTCCCGGGAGACATTTTTGTTTATCCAGGGCTTAATTACGTTACCCCACATGTGACAAAAAATTAAGACACAACCAAAATCATGTTCTTATTAGAAATATATTTATATAGCGCAATAGGTATTTATTTATAAAATCCGAAACACACATTCTCCAATAACCAGCCCATTCTATCATATCTTACGTAGAAACACAATTTTGGAATAATAAATTACAGGATAGTTTCATCGATGATTCACAAAATGTAAACTGTTGAGCAATCAACAATTTATGTAAAAACCGCGATTTTAAATTCCGTTTAAAACGTGCTTCGACTGGACCGATAATATTTGACAAAAATTTACTTTTCACTTTATTGCTCGCCCAATCAACCGTGTATCAAATATTTAAGAGTGAAGGCTGAATTAAATTTACTTTTTTTACTTATTATTTTGATATTTTGCTATAACGGATGAAATGCCCAAGAGTGCACGTCTTCTGATTATTTTGAGCATACACACAAGATAAAATCTTTCACGTCAAATGGAGGCTTAAAAAGCACTAAAATAAAAAAAAAAACTATAAATAATTTAGCCTATTCTGCACCAAGAATGAACACACATAAAAGAATATCTGAATCACTTGAATAGACTAGTACACATTTCTAAATCCGAATATACGGCTGTCTGACTGACGCGGTAAAAATCACTGTCTACGAATATACTCATAAAAAATTACTCAACGGGAAATGGAAGCTCAATTTTACGTTGTCACTGCTTATTTACAAAACAATATAGCCTTAGAAACATTATATCTTTTATTTGGAACATAGAATAACGTGTCAAAACAAAAAAAAAACGAAATCAGCATAGTACTGTACCACAATCTGCAAGAGATGCGGTAGCCAAATGGAATTGTTTCTCATTTAAGACAATAAAATTGTGTTGCATCTACAACAAGAAACATTTTCGTAACATTTTACGTTCTCTTGCGTAATAAATGTTGTTAGTGTGAAGGTGCTCTAACCCCTCAGTATGAATTATAGGGCGGTTATCGCGTCATCCATTGTCAGGTTTTAAGATGAGGGTTTTCGATTTGTCCTTAAGGAGAAGATTTATTTCGATCCCTGATATCTTTGCCTAATTTGGATATTGAGGTTGCGAAGGGAATAACAATTCAATGTCCACGATTTTTTATACGAAAAATACTAATTTCAAGATGTCAGCGAATTCCTGAAGATATCAATTATTCAAATTATGAAAATGATTCCATTCGAAATTAAAGGAAGAAATATTTCTGAAAACAATTAAAGCATTTACTTTTAGTAAGAACTGTGGAAAAGTCCTCAGACTTAAGTTGATTCTGTAAAAATATAAAACATGAAAAGGCTTCTGTAGTACGCCAAGTGGAAAAATCAAAAAGTTCATAATGGCACCGAGTCATACTGTCTCAATGGGCTGCTTTTTACACCGAATTGTAACTTCAACTTTTAGACCTTAAAGGTAAAGTAGTTATCATACTTAATTCATTTAAATACAATATTTTTAATATATTCTAAGCGAAGTAATGTATTTTACATTTTGGAAACATTTGTTTGAAAAAATAAATATACATCAATTCTAAAATATTTTTAATTCATCTGACAAAGCACCTTATAAGTATATTTGTGTGATGTGTGATCAAATTGTCAAAATTAATGAATGTTTGAAAATGTACAAGTTTCTTAAATAATTGTTAATTTCTAATTCAGAACAAAAATAAACAGCCTAGATGAAACTTTATATTTTTAAAACTTTTGTACGTTGATGACAATAGTTTGCTTTAAAAATATTTAGAACGGTGTAAAAGCTAGAAGCGGCAGTTAAATAAAGGAAGACAAAATCTGTATGGAATGAATTCGCAAGTTTTATTCAAGCTGTTCTCTTTCGGTACATTTTCAAATTAACTATTATTTTCTGTATTGTTGTTTTTGTGTGTTTATGATATGGGTAGTAAATTTTTTAGGCGTCGGAACGTGACGACCTCATCGACCACTGGTAAAACAACCTGTGACAGAGATTGTTTAATCAGCGCAATCAAATCCCTTCCTAGAGGGAGTGTGATGCTGTTAAAACAGAAACCACGCCAGGGGCTACTCGTATTTGCGGTGGAGAATCCTTAACTGGGCGTCCTTCACTGGGACGGTTCGGGAGGCTTTCCTTCGTATTCCAATTCTGCGATCGATAAACCTAGTTCAATTCGTAATCGATTTCGAGGCAAACGGAGTAATCCAACAAAGGCTTCCTTTATACACAACCGTGTAGACTTCACACATGTTAGGAGGCTCAACTCCAACATCAGGGTACGTCAGAGAGGATATCTGTTCTCGTCGCCTCGGGACGTTTGAAGGAAGGGAGGTCCCTTCCTAACCTCTGGCTCCGCGTAGACTGCAATTACCATCCGCGTTTCTACGCGTGCCGTAAAGGTAGGCCCATAGCGGTAATGACAAAACTGATCGAGACATCGAGCACATCCAAACTGCAGATTCCCTGCTCGAAAGCGTTTTGAACACCGAATTCGTGATACTTGGTGATTTTAACGCCCACCATGCCAATTGGCATGGGTCTGAGTCGGCTCTAAAACCACGCCGAAAGACCCCTTTACGACTTCGCTTTGACACAAATGGTCGCTGTGATTACGCGAAGGCAGTTTTTGTCACGCGCCACCGCTGTGTGGAACCAGCTCCCACTGATTTATTTCCGAACCCATTCGACTTAGGGTCCTCCAAGAAAACGGGGTGCCAATTCTTGAAAGGCTGGCAAACCTTCTGGCAATGTGACGCCATGGGCGGCGGTATCACTTAATATCGCGTGAGCCTCCTGCCCGTGCCTTCTATTAGAAAAAAAAAAATAATTTTCTGTAGAATCATAATCATTTAAAAGCTTCGTCAGGAAAAGAAAATCAAGACTAGTTTTTTGCACTCTATTAGCTACGTAACATACACGAAGAAAGTCTGAGGCAACTTTGCCAATTACGCCCCTTGGCGGGACACGTAGACTTTTTTTTATGAAACTATGCGTGTAACGCAAAAGAAAATTTCTTGGAACATTGTCGTGAAAGTGTTGAGATTGAATTTTCATCCATATATAAACTAATTAAGGTTTTACATGTGAGTATTTCAGTCATATTCTAAATCTTTGAAGAAAAAACTTTTTGAAAATAATTTCATACCCTCCGTCCTTACTGTGACCGAGGATAAAAATATGTAATTTGAATCTGCAAGCGAACTGAATATAACTTATAATTAACTGCCTCTATGTTCATGTTTCTTGAACCAGCGTTGGTTAGGCCGATTTTTTTAATAGAATAATTAACATTATTTAATTATTGGAAGGAGCAATCCCAATCTGTATCTGATAGGATGGCTATTCAGGATACGATATTTGACCGACGTCTGCGCTCGCAATACTGCGGTCAGAAAACAGACATCGGTTTTATCGTAGTAATAGAATTATAATATAGAGATTAGACATGCACTTCTGACTTGTGTCCCTACACTCGCAAACTTTGTTACCAGCCTCAAGATAATTATACACCTATCAGGTTAAACATAGTTGTGCTGCCCATATCATAACAGCTATGGTTTCGAGTTGGGTAATTACTAGGCAATTAAATTGAAACAATCAGATGAAAATTGCAATTTCGAGTGAATAATATGAAACCACAGATTATTTCGATCACGGATCTTAATCAAATGTGTTTAATTATATTAAAATAAACTTAATACAAGTGGTTATACTACAGCAATATTTACATATTGTTATGTCAACATTTTTTTCGAGTATTTTTGAAGCTTAGGCACTCGTAATAAGGATACCAACTAAAACTGGTATGGGGCGGAAAGTACATATAGCGCTTAGGTTTTTAGTTTTCTTCTTGAAAAAAATTGTACGAATCGAAATTAAAAATCTCCGTTATAGATCCACGAATGTGTATTAGAAAAGGGCTCGCTATAAATGTAAGACAAAGCATTAGTTAACTAATAATGGTCACACGATATATACACGAATAAGAAAAAAAATCGAACTTACATGAGACAGTTGAAGATAAAATATATTAAAATTTACATAACTATAAGGGAGTTGTGAGTTGGTGTTAAGAGTGACAATGCGTAATGCTTCTTCACTGAAATTCCGTGATTTCCCACCTACCTCAATGAATAAATCCAAAATAATTTATTTTACATACTACAAAGACAATTAAATAATTCTTTTTTAACTTAAACTTATAAGAAAGGCAGCTGCATCTTGATTGGATAGCAAAGATTCCTTGACAAATATTAATATAATTGTTTCTCACAACATGCACTACAATTCGCAGTTTTACATATAGCAAAGCCGTATTAAAGCCGCAAGCCAAAGTTTTGTATGACGTAACCCAGTGTCAGTGTGACGCGGTAACATGAACTCTATTGATTCTCCATTAACTATCGCGGTACACACCTGACTGTCCTGATTTTTGTTCGTTAATGGACTGTACACGTCGTTAAATAAGAAAATATGGTCTATATTACGGCTGCCGCCGTGAGACAATGTGTTATTAATAAAGTCTCTCGGAAATTATGGTTATGTCAGATTTTTAATGGGTTTGATAAAAGACATCATTGGCTACAAGGACCTAACTTCTTAATGTTATGAAACACAGGTTAGGTTTAAACTGTGTACGTTATCAATTATGGTATTATATAATTATGGTATAATTCATTTATAATCATATAAAAGCAACTGCTCCACCGCGTACCAATATCTGACTGTTTGTTCGCGCTAAACTCAATAGCTGCCCATGAGGTCATCCGTCGCTAGTTCATGAATTGGATAAAAGCTACATTTCGATTTTTTCCAATCTTCACGAAAGTAAGAAATGTACAAAATTGTAACATCTGATCTGAAGATACGATTTTTCATTATAGTCATGTCTGTCGCTATCCGTACATTAAGCAGTATCTCGATTTCAAATAGCAGCGAACATAAATCGATCGGCTAATTCCAAAAAACGTGCATCGAGACATTGCGATACGAAACTAACGAAAAGAAAAGAATTGAATCGGACAACAGATACGCTGAGAGATGATATTAAGATTGTTTTTCTTCACTTTATAAAAAGTAATCTTTACGTAGGTATATACATTTATTTCATGTAGTTTATAGATTACACTCAAGAATACAGTATTTTCAACTTAACCTATAAAGTAATAATAAAAATTATTCATTTTTTTTAAAAAGAAAATCAAAACAAATTTAACTATAATAAGTTTACTGAGTAAAAAATACTCGACATAAATTAATTTTGTAGTTTATATTTAATTAAGTCACATTTCAATTTCCTAGATAATAAGAAAAAATATATTCAAAACCAATTGACGTGGTTGTTGCAAAAACAAGTAGTTGGCAGACATTTGTACAGCGACAGTATCTCTTAGACTATAAATGAATAGCTGAATTAGGCGATCGAACAATAGCTCAGGCTGTAATCGATGCTATCTCCAATTAACTACATCGATGCATCGTATCGAGTTGAATAGTTAAAGTGAAAAAACTCTATTGTGCCACTGCAAGTGATGCTATTGTATGAATGTAGGTTTTATGGGTCATTTTAGTGGAAAAGTTGCAGGGAAATTTCATAAGTCTTTCGCGTATCGTAGTGAATGAGCTCGAGAAGGCAATTCTATTTCAAATTATTCAGGTAATCGCAAAAGTTCTACTTTGAACAGCGGTAATTGTATTGTAATTATCGGTAATTGTATCGCAGTAAATAGGAATAAGAGCATACAAACAACTATATTAATTTCTATATTTTTTATTATTTAATATGTTTTATGTACGCGTGTAATGTGCAATTGTTTTGTAAAATCTTTAAAAAAGTATTACATTATACATATTACGTGTTAAGTGTAAAAACGTGTCAATGCATCTATTATTATAAAGCAATATGCATGATTAAAAAACTTTGTTTGCCATTTTTAGTTACTTTCTTTTAAAATCTTAAAGATCTCATTAAAACAGTGTCAAGATAATACTTGGTATTTATAAGAGCGAGACGCGAACGAAGAGACGGCGATGCATTCACAAAGTTTTTCTTTGAGCCAAGTTTATTGTACCACTTGTAAGCGATTTTATATTTGCAGGGACGGATTTTAGTCTCATTTTTTGGGTTAATTTTCAAAAAGTTAAAAGTTAAAAGCAAATATTTTTGGAATAGGAAAGTAAAAGTAAAAGTTTTGTTATTAGTATTATATTATTTGTTTAATTTATTAAATTAATGCTAAAAGTAATTTTGAAGCCAATGATAATGTTTAATTTCGCTAACACTCGTAAATAAATAATTAATTAATTTATGGCAACCAAAAACATTATTGAGGCCCCAAAATGTCATTTTCAGGGCCTCGTTTGACAGAAATGCGGCCTCAACAGCTCATTCTAAGTTTTATGAATAGAAGTAAGTTTTATGAAGAAAATGTTTTAAATGTAAATACAGTTTGCTTGAAAAGGTTTCAGCGCGATACTAACTTCACTTGAAGTGCATACTTGAAATTCAACAAGATTATAATTAAACTGTATAAGAATTTGTTCCGAAATAATTTGTTTACAAAATACGAGAAACTTTAATGTAATACGTCTTGTCTAGAGTTTTATTCTATTATTTACTCACTCTTGTTCTTACTCTAATAAAACTGAATTTGAAACTTTAACCTTCAACAGAATATTATTTATGTATCTAAAATATCAAATATATAATGTTATTAAAATTATTGAATTAGGTGATTTTGTAAATTTATATATATTAAGGTGAGTTCTGTAGATCCTTCGGCAACCTTTGTAAAATATTTTTTAGGGGTCATACCGAAAATATGGCCACTAATGGTTTGTGCTTGTTACAAATTGTGTGGATGGGCCGTGCGTGACGGGCTATGGAATATATTTTTGTGATAAACTGACAATAGAAGGTAAAGCCTTAGAAATTTCGAAGAATATGTACGTGACAATATACATCTATTAAAGTTGATGGAAACTATTTTTAAGAGTATGTATATAATATAAGACTCCAACTGTGATTTTGTCTCCTTTGGAGAAGAGACTCGTAATCCGAGGGGTTCAGGCACAGACGCTACTTCAAGATTTAAGTTGGTTATTGGAAGATAGTACGGGTAACCGAAGAGCTGGTGATATCCTCGCTCAACGAAAGATTATCACAATGCAGCGACGAAATGCCAGCGTTGAAGTTACACTGCCACAGACGCCAAACTTTTTAATAATCTTTATATTTCCAATTGATTAATTTCAATTATTATTGTTATTATGTAGGTTAAGAAGTAAATTGTATATTGGAAATAAATAGCTTAAAGAAGAAAAGTTTTTGTCCGTTAACAAGAGTAGGGAGTTGGTGACATTTCATGTGTAGCATTATGTAATAAAGTTTAATAAAAACACAAACAATGTATTTACGAGTTTCGCTCGACATCGTAAAAGCAGTACGTGAGTGACCGCCTCGCTTAATACTTTGTGCACCTCGAAACGAGAAAAATGTGCTGCATCATTGTATTGTATATTATAAACTTTATTAATTGAATATCGTAGTTATATTCATTTCGAAAACTTTTTTTAAATCTTTTTTGTGAGACAAATTTAATAGAACCAGAAATTTACTTAAATTTTGTTAAATATATTAACGCCATGGAGAAGAAAAAAAACAACTCTAGATTTTTTTTATAGAATATTGGGCAAACGGGCAGGAGGCTCACCTGATGTTAAGTAATACCGCCGCCCATGGACACTTTAGATGCTAGAGGGTGATGCTCGCGAGTGCGTTGCCGGCCTTTTAAGAATTTGTACGCCCTTTTCTTGAAGGACCATAAGTCGAATTAGTTCGGAAATACTTCAGTGGGCAGCTGGTACAATTAAGATATGATGATATAGTACATAGTTATAGTTATAGGAATAAAAGAAAATCGACGTTAGTTGCTAACCTTGGACCAATCTCAACGATAGAAATATTAGTACTATTGTATTGTTATACCACCTGGTATTTCAAAGTAGAATTTAAAAGCGATGACTGTAACAGTTTTAACATTCTAGTTTATTGCATGATAATGTATATGTTGAGAACACTTTTCGTATGTCTACTTATTTATTTGTATGAATTATGATTTTTAAATAACATTTTTACTTTACTTGTCTTACATAAGTGTACGTTTACTGCTCGAGCAAGCTTACTCTAAGTAGAAAATGTTTATTCATATTGGCTCCAGAGATTTGGAAGTCAATTAAAAAGATTGAGTCAATTTAGAAAAAAATATTCTGATTAGATTACTGAATAAATATTATAACTTTTAAATATTATGAAAAGTATTATGTTACAATGTTCCATGCCGTCGACTAAGATTAAGAATGGAAAATTTATGCTTAATTTTTCCCTTTCCTGGAATCTGAACTTTTATCTCATCTGTAACAATTTAGAATATGATAACTAGAATGAGTTGCTTCATAGTAACTCTTAAAAAGCCATTTACACTGCGAAAGCGACGTTAAAGCGTTAAATATATGCAGGAGAAATCTCAACACTATGTATTCGTGTCGCGAGCGTATTTATTTTGGTTCAGTTACTGGACGTATGGTCGAAGCCAAGAGAAAAAAAAACAATTCCTTACTACGTTTTCAGTTAATTGTAATTGGAGACAAACGGGTAGGCCTACCACCTGATGTGATGTGGTGCCGCCGCCCATGAACACACTTCCAGGAGGCTCGCAAGTACGTTGCCATTGTTTTAAGAAATATCTCAGTGGGCAGCTTGTTCCACTAGCTATTTATAAATTAAATATTTTGACATTTTGTAATAATTGTATATTAAAAAAATAACTAAGGAAAGGTAAAACCTAAATTAGTGCACGGACTGCACTATTTTCACTTAATCATTTTGTGGTTTTTTTCTGTCCAATTGTAATTTCGCTATAATTGTGGAAGGATTCCTCTAACAGTCTACCCAGTAAGGGCTCTACTGGCCAAAGTTGAGAAGTTGTATATATACTTAGCGGTATGAATAACTTTGTTCATACCGCTTCATAGCGCGTTTCGGGGTATCATAGCAGTGATGGTAGCTTTAGAATGTGTCTCTAAAAAGTAAATGTAAACCTCACTGAGGTGACAGCCAATAGTTATTGGGAACAGAAATCGCTCAGCTTATGGCTTGTGGCGCTACAATATATTCAGTCGCACCCTTAGGGCGACAATAAACAGGACTGCCCGCCCTAACCAAACAGTTTGGTCAACGCGACAAGAATCCTTGGCTCTGTTTATTCACGGGACGTTTTAAAGGATTTTTCATACCGGAAGTGACGCCATGCCGCGCACGTAATGAATTCCAGATTTAAATTTCGACTTGTCGGAATGCTGAAAGCTCTGTCACTAAAGGGAAATTAATATGTTTCAACACTGAAATGGTATCAAAAGTCTGGTGTAGACTTTGAATCCACCTCTCTCACGTACGTTTGATGCGGTTAACACAATTCAGTATCGAGTATTCTGGATACATCACGTAAATAGCCCGTATTATTATCCAAACGTTTTAGTATGAAACGGAAAAAATACGTTTAATTATTGTGACGTAATTATGTAAATTTCATTTTGCATCAATAATCACGGCGTGCGTTATTAAATCACATAATGTTCGATGTTATTTCGTTTAAATCAACGCAATTGTAGCGCATGATAATATATGTAATACTACTATGATTTTTTTTATTTAAACTTTTAATTACTACTTCATCCTACATTTTACATTCCAGTAAACCATTTAATGATATAAAAGGCTTTTTAAATATAAATACATAACAAAGCCAAGATACAGCTGTTTCATTCGACGCAGATAGTCTTTCGTTGAATTTAACCCAGTGACGTATTAATCGACCTGACATTCTACGTGAAATACCTAAGGCGCATTACACACCAGGCCTATTTAATTGTGAAAGGATCACATCAATGTCATATACAAACATAAGTAATCCATAAAAAGTTATGTTAAGTCGTTATAAAAATACTTTGAGACTAAAAATATTAACAAATACGTAGCAGTCACATTTTAATAAATCTACGCATAGTACATATAAGTATAGCAGAAGCAATTAAACATACTCATTGCACAATTAACTAATTACACAATAATTCAGTTAATTTATTGCTGCCAGATCGCAGTCTCAGCGAGTGAAAACTACTTCGTAAGCCTTACAAGAATTATTAATTTAAATGTTATGTCATACATATCTGCATTACGTAAGCGGTTAGGCTAGTCAGCGATGTGATGCTCATGTTCTCCATCTCTTATATTCCAACCAAACCGTAAAACACGCTACGCTTTTCCGAAAACTATTTCCTTGATATCCCACCTCCAGTCTCTGCAGTGAGGCTATGGATTTCACTTCAATAGGGACGGGACTCTCCATCTCCTTCTCTATCTTCCTTTAAATCTCTACTATATAAGCGTTGTCTGTACGATATGTACCTTACTTTCGAACAAACACTTTACATGCACTTTTTCTTTTACAATTGTTCTTTTTTATTATTGTCCCTTTCACTTTTTATAATTTACAATGTGTTTTTAATTGCTTTGCTTTTCTTCATATTAATTTTGTCTTAAGCACTATGTATCTTATGGCACTTCTTGCGCTCACCATACCTATTTTGTTTTTCATAGCGATTGAAAGAGATCTCTCGAAAGCGATAAGGCCGCCAGTTGCCCTCCCTTTTATTTACTTATGTTAATTGTACTTGCACATAAATAATGAAAAACCGATCTAAAATATTATAAGTAGTTCAAATATTTTGTAAATAAGTCGCTCCTGTATTTGAAGCCTAAGCTCGATCCGGTTGAAACTAGTCTCGACTGAATCGCGCTGGTATTTTCCGGTCGACCGCTCCGCCAACGATCAAAGAGCTTTCAGCGATTTTTGTTGTACTAGTTAAATACCGACTTTTGACTTTTCCATAAACATTTTCTTAGCGATGTAATTGAATATTGGATAATAGACATTTTGCGAATATGATGTACAATTTTTCATCAAGAAGGAATCGTCATTAAACGCAAAAGTATTCTAGCAGCCAGATGGTATTTGTCAAATTCTTTGAAAACATAAATCATTTTTTTAGTATTCATATATATTTTTCAACCATGGGCGTGTCCCAAAGTCTATTGTGTTGTCTAGGCAATCCCATTATGTATTCTGTGTGTATAACCAAATCAAACATTTATTTAATGTTTGATTTCATTTATATTATTAACTGTTATTGAGGTTCACGGCAACCAGCCGGCGATAGAATGATGCAAGGTATTGTGAAATTACCTTATTTTTAAACTTTAACTTAATCTCCGTCTTATCTGAGAACTTCATATAGAACAGCGTTTAAACACTTCAATATTTGCGGGCATATTGAGTCGGCAATATTGCTTACTTGAAGCTTATGAAGGAAGCACAAAGACTGCAATAATACCTACATCTTGATACGTATTTTTTAATATCATGAACGCTCACCGTGTTATTCTTAAACGAGTAAAATGGGTTCAAGTAACTCAAAACAAATAGTGGTGTATTAAATTGAAATAAATTATATTTACTATTAAATTTACCAGAATTGTGTTGGGAACTAGCAAAATGTATATAAATGAAAAACACTGTCGCTATTCGGACGCAGATAACACAATTTTTTAGGCAGAATGTCCAGAGCGGGAATATCGTTTAACTATGGTAACTGCTATGTTTCGAAATAGGTCACACATTGAGGCGAGCCGGGACTCGATACATTTTTAAGCAAATAACTGTGCCCGGGAGCAGCGATGACCAACGGTTATTCCCTGGATACCGGTGACTCGACAAAATCGCACTAGATACTGGATATTTGTAGAATAACCCAATTTAATTTAAACTACAAATTTGACAGAAACCACTGGAAGAACTTGAAGAACTAACTTAATAGAATACTCATCTGTTACGTGTATGACAGCAAACCGCATAATATATAAATAAAAACAGGTAAACATCACTATATACATTTTACGCGCAAGGAATTTACACAACATGGAGGTAAGGCTTTGCTTATTAAATTGTTAATGTAATGTATTCATATTACTAAAGAATTTTAATGTATTTCATCCTAATTAACAGCATTGGAATACATTCACAACGCTATGAGTGGATCTCTGTTGTTCGACCATAACAATTTCATTATGAGGCAAAATATACCAAATATTCGTATTATCGGTTAAAATTAATATCTAGTTTATATTGGGAAATGTTTACTTTAAGCGTTATCTAGTAAATGTTATCGTTTCATTAATTAATGAAGTATTTACATCCCCCGAATAATATCTAAATCGAATGGAAACTTTATTGTACTTACGTGTGCCGTCTTAAGTTTGAATATTTTATATTGCTGTTATTAGTATGAATAAGGTTTAAAATTTATCATACAAATTTTAAATATTTTTTTATTACAATATATGATAAAAAAGTATTGTAAATAATGTATATTTACTAATTTGTTATGATTCCTAATTATAATCAATGCACATTTTAATGCTTAATTCACCGTTATAAATTACTAAGCTATAATCTCGATGTTTATGTCAGAGATTACGTAATAAAAGAACACGATTTCATTTGTTTTATTAAAATGGCAACACCATGCAATAACATAGACATCTTAATGCCTGTAAGATCTAAGATGTCAATGTATGTGTCAATTTATCAGTAGTGCGTAGAAACACTTTAGTCCGTTAAATAACTTTAGCGAAAGTATTTAGAATACAAATGGGCCTATATATACACAGTTAGATACGTTAGATTTGTGTCCGGATTTCTGTTATTTATTTCATTGGGAAGATTGATTGATGATTATCGTATTAACAAGTAAAGTACAGTATTTCATGGTTAGATTTATTTTAAAATAAGTATTGTTTGATGATTTGCTTTTTTAAAATAGTACCGAGTTTAGTTTTTTACGCTGGCTTTTTCTCTCAGCCTGCACCCTCTGTCTTCTTTGGCGATGAGTAGTGAGGCCTACAGGTTCAAATTTAAGGACATGGAAAAAGTGATACCTGTCTATCTTATGTTCCATAAATGTATTTCTTTTATTTTACGGGTCAAGTAATAATGGATTCGAATTAGTAGAGATTACGGGACTTGAAGTCAAAAATCAACAAGGCTATACATAATATCCTAATATAACCCTCTAACTAGTCTATTGTAGCACAGAGGCCCACAACTCGCCGGAACGGGGTAATAACATTGGGCCATTTAGGCACCCTGGACGATTCAGCTGGGTCCAATCGACCATTCACTGCATTTGGAGGGTTAATTGAACTGTTTGCGATATTTACTGTGTTTTATTCAAAATTTTGTTCCGGTTAATTTCAAATTTAAAATCTGAATCTGAAAGATGAACTTTGTTTTTAATTTATATTATTATTAGTAATTACTTAATATATCATGTGGGACATGATGTAATGGTTGCAGCTCCTTACAGGCGCTGTGTAAAACAAAAACATGGCGAATAAAGAGTCGCAGGGAGTTTATTGGCAGTTCTTCTCTTCCCTTCTACGCCCTTGATTTGAGAACTGGCAGTAAACGTAAAATTAGAAGGATTTTATGTACATTTCTTTGTTTGACGTTCATACGTATTTATTGTGTTAGCTATATGAATAAATTAATAAAAATATTTTAATACTTTTTGACTTTAACTTTGAACCGCGAGCCTATGGCACTGTATAACTGTTGTTTTGTTATTTTCTATTGAAATTTATAATTTCTCTTGCAATGCTAACTGTATTGTCAGGTCTTTTATACATTTTAATAAACATGATATACACCCACTAAATATTGAGACATTCCTATAGCAATACACGAGCCATGAACGCGGGTTAGCAAAAGTAATAGTTAAATTAAACTCCACAATTAGACGTCACCGCCGTAACGAGGGTAGTTTCAAACTGCGTATAACCGTTACACTTATTGTTCTACTAATTTCGTTTAAATTTAACTTTCAGCTAATTTCAGACCTTTGTACACGCGAGTGCTTCACTTGAAGAGCTTTTGTTATTTCTAAAATTTAACTTCAATTTACTTTCTCTTTCAGTTCTGATTAATCACTAAAGTACAGTATACGTAAAGTTTTTTAACGTATAAAAAAATAAAATACGTTTATTTTGGAACACCAGGTCATCATGGTATCACTTATTGCACGTCATTAAATTCCGAGCAAAAAGCCGGCGTAAAAAACTCTCGGTACTCTTTAAAAAAAGCAAATCATCAAACAATTCCTCAATATTAAAATATATCATTATGTATAGTTATATATCTTTGTTGTTTTAAGATTATATTTATATACTCAAACTTTTAATATCTTTAACTACCTGAATCAGTACTATATATTTAATATTGACCTTACAATATACTTGCTTACGGCTTTTCATCATTAAACAGTCGCGAACAAAAAAAAACATGAAATAGTAGGACTAAATCTAGCCGAGTGCCCTCACAGTATTTGTCCAGTAGGAGCTGTTGTAACTGGATTAACTAACTTGCTGATAATGTCCTACGTGCGCTCACTCCGGATCACGTAGTGGTATGCCCCGATTTATGAACGAAAGCGATTTCATTTGGAATATAGTCTTATAGTCTTATTATTCACCTTCGTGTACCTTCAGATACGAATACACTACTGCAAAGTCAAACACAGTAAAAAAACATTATATTTGATACAGGTTGTTTTCGAAGAAACCCAGCCTCGACCGACACTTTATCTCAACATAGTCTTGGTCGAGACTAAAGTAGTTAACTGTTAGGTACACATAATTGTTGCATTTAAAATTCAAATGAAATAGGAGCCAATTTGGGATGGGTCTTAATAACTCGCCTGAGTTCACCTCTTGGGCCACATCAAAGCAGTAGGTAGGTATTTAAATTTATATAACTTGTGTTCTTCAAATTATGAGAACTAGGACACAGGCTTAATTCCTGAAGTCGACCAAGTTTTTGACCTTAATAAAATTAACTTAGCCATGCAGCGGTTTAGTTTGAATAACTTTGTGGGGTTGAAATTAATTTTACTATTTTGAATTTGTCGCGACAGTGCTGAATATAATTTTTATGTTGGAGAAACATTTTAAAGTAATTAAGCTAAAAAGTACACGTCTTATTCAACGAGGTGGCGTATGTTCAAGACGTTAATTATATTATTATATTAAGTCTACAAAATAATTGAACAACAAGTCGATCGATTCATGAAGTTAATTATTTCAGATTCAAAAAACAGAACAATAATGATGTTCGTTCGAACATGAAGACGTAATGTTCGTTCTGTTCAAATATTATTAAATCGAAAACGTCTGTTTGAAATTTCTCCGACACACGGATAGACGAGGTGCGGTTAATTTTTAATCGTATTGGCAACTACTTGAAACTGAGACGGGAAAAATCGAAACTGATTTACTGTTTCCACATTATTCCATTACGCATTTAAAAGTATATAATGTTCAGTTTATTATTTAGTCCATATGTGCCGTACTTTTATAAGATACGTTCTAATATAAACGATTCTAAGATTCTTTTCTCATGAGCTATGACATTCATAGTTTAACAATTAAGCGCATCTTGGAGACTTTGGGGTTGAAGAATTCACCAGTAAAAGATTCAATTACCTCCGCTGAACTGTTAAGATGGGAATTTAAAACCAAGAATATCCAATAAATATCAAGCTGTTACAGTAGTACAGGTTTGCCTTAAATGGACACATAAACTTTATGTAAATAAATCCCGATAAGCTTGACATAATTGCTATAACGGTAATTTACATCGTTTCTGTAGCAATAAATTAATCATTTTGTGTGAAATTATCGTATGTAAGAATAACGAATTCGTTTAAATCGTTTGAAAATCCACTTTGCCTAATGTTAATAAAGAGTGTAATAATACAACCGTTTTTTATTGATACTATTGCTTCGCTAGACTATTAAATTCCCATCTATTATTCGAAGTAAATCTGAGGTACAGTGGTGTGCAGTGGAAACGGTCGCCATGCCATTACCACTTGTTAATAAATCCAATTGGATTATTACCTCGACGAGTTCGATCCAATACCGGGTGCCTTTATTACGAATCGGCTATTGACAAGTTGCTATTGCTGGTCTATACAATAGCTAGGTATTTTATCTACGTATTTATTTAGCATTGAACGATACGACTGCTCTAGATTAAAACCAGAATCAATGAGCTTTATCCATTTGTTTATTTGGTTCTTACTTCGGGTCTACTAGGGAAAAGTAGTGATTTCTTGTTTATCGAGACTTATAATTTCTTTGTTTTGTATAAAAACTTGGTTGAATAAGTAAAATATCCAACAAAAAGGGAGATTGAAAAACATTTCATGTGTATTGAACATTACTACTTTGAACACGATAAAGATATTTCAAAATCCTGTGTGTGACGAAAAAGTTTTCAGAATAAGAACACAATTAAAAGAAGAAGACAGAAGCGATGCAGCTCTAGTAAGTCGCTTAGCGGTTACGTAATTTACACTATATTCCAATCTCATAGTACATTCAATAACTTTTGAACGCGGTACCTGCGTAATAATCGTCCGTATAGCGGTGGCCTACAGAGTATATTCGCTTGTTTCGTACTAAAATAACATTGTATTGGCCTAGACTGCATGACATTTACAAGTGCCAGCAGTCGTGGCGTATTTGTCTAAATTATTCAATGTACTAACCGCATTAGAAATATTACGGAGCGAGATTTATTCCGGATAAATCATTTCGTTGTACAATTATAGCCATCTATTCCAGGTTTCAAATATTGAATCAAAACTCGGTATAATTTTCCTTAGCACTAGTATCATAGTATGTGGCGGTCTATGTTATACATAATCATAATACAGCTTATTAAATCTATGCAACATTATATTACAAACTTGATCTATTAAATATTATGACACTATCTGGTCAATATATTCTTGAAGCGTTGTATGTACAAAAAAATGTAAACAATTTTAAAACAAATGGTGACTTTCATCAGTATAATACGCGAAATAGAAGTAATTTGAGTCTACGACTAACCACTACTATATGGAAATTGTATTCGTTTTCATAAAAAACTCCCAAGCATAATTAGAGAATTATCACTAAATAAATTCAAAGCCCTCGTAAAAAGTACATTTAGAAAGATTACAATTTCTTTAAATTGTTTTTTTTTGACGTTAGTCATAGATAGATAGATAAGTGTACTTGTTTACCTATATTAATAACGATATTTTGAGTTTGAATGAATGCGGTAGATTGCATAATTTAGATATATTACTGCTGTGACTTTGCACTTTATTATATTTCGTTCCTGTATTTCGTACATTTGTGATGCGTAAAACAAATGTTTAACATACATTTTAAAAATAACTATTGTAGTGTCCTAATATTTAATTTACAACTATTTTTAATATAACGAAAACTAAGTAATAAAATAACATCTTGGTCAAGCGTTTGAATTACGGCGGTGAAAAAAACATCATCAGGAAAGCGGCATGCCGTAGTCCCAAAAATGCACTGCGTTTGTCAGGCACATTTAATGACGTGGATATATAAGATGAGATATAGACATAGGTGAATAGATGATAAGACAACGCTATCTATCTTAAAACGTCAAGTCTCACTCACATATAACAATTAATAGAATTCCGCGTTATCAAAGACAATTAAAATAAGCATAAAATTATCCAAAATATTTAAGAAGTAAAAACTCGTAGACTTTTAATTAACAGAAGTTACATCAGATAAAATGAGATACAGAAACTTAGAAACATTTCCCTGTGCGCTCCAATGGATCCGATTTTAATTCCAGATAAGTATTTTCGTGAAAATTAAAACGTACGTGACCATTAGTAGCTTATAAAGACTTGGAAAGCGAAACAGCGTTTGCTTAATTAAAAGAAATTATCTACTTATCGTTCAAAGTAAAATCTTATTGATAAAATCTCGCCGAAAGAAGTAAAGCCCTTTTTTGCTTAACGATTCCTTTGTACGTTGCGTTAATTAATAACGCAGATTATTTATATTAATTTTATTGAATTATATAATTAATGAAGTATTACTTATTGTACATATTTACATAGGTTCCTGGACTTACATTGCCTGCAAGTTACCTTTGGGGCGAGGTGGGGCATACTCGAGCCCTAATATCCCACCATATGGGATGGCATCTCCGACCGCGGTGACGGAATCGGTGCCTATTGTCTACACGACTAATCGATTAACTCCGGATATACGGAATTGGTGTAACGCAGCCTAAGTTCTTTTTGATGATGAAATGAAAATAGCTCACCTGTCCGTCATATCTCCCTCGGGCCGGTTAATGGCCGCGTCCTTCGAAGCCGAATACACGTAAACCCGAGTGTCGGCCTTATACCACTTGATACTGTGCATTTCACCACAGGACTTGCCGTCGATGCGACATCGGAGCCGGGCCGTGTTGCCCACCAATGACGACGCGTGATCTGCAAAATAAATGTGATAACTTACACGCTATATAATAACAATATATATTTATATTTCAGTTGGAGAGATCAAAACCTTGCCTATAATTCTTTAATGTTTTCTATTTTCTTAATAAACCGAGTGTTAAAATACGCCAACAGCTGGGTTTGTACAAACAATATCATAGTACAAAATGCTGTGTTTAAAGTATGTGCCAGTATGTAAAGCAGGTTATCACAGAGGACATTAGCTACATAATCCTGATATTGTTGTGCCGTCATATGCGCCGAGTACAAACAGCTTGATATCTTACTCTCTGTCTCAAGTTACGAATGTTTATTATTGGCACTTTAAATGACGATTTCATATACAATATATAAAAACGAGACTATTTTAATAATTACAACTTTATTTATCAGACTAATGAAATATCTTACGTAGTGACGGTACAAATAAACGTGTGTCTGTCTACAAACAGTTTTTGGTACAACAGTCAGTTTAAATAATGTATAAGACGTAAGTCTTTGAGTTATTTTCGTGTATTCCACAAAAGTATTCCACAGTACATCTTTGATAAGTCGCTTCCGCTCATACCAAACACCGTCTTCTCAATATCGTGAGCGTGTGATTTTATTTCGCAAAGAGGGCCATAATCCTTCCCTCGCGAATATTCTTGTTTATACTGTAAAATAGATTCGTTCCTTACGAAATACCTTTTAGATATATTGCAATTGGATTACTTTGCCTTTTAAGCCTACGCGCGTTACTGCTATTATTTGATGAACGACAAATTTCATAAATAATGTAGCAACGAAGTGTTAAAAAAATTAATGCCATTCTGTGTCTATTTAGATTATTGAGACAAAGCTCTCACTTGACTCATAAAAAGGTTTTATGTACCCAGAGTTAGTATAAGAGACTACCATTAAACTTATGTTTAATGCTTTTTTATATGTCTATAAACCCAACTACTGTTATATTTTTAGCTCTAAAAGCTAAGACAAGATGTAGGAATTCAGATTGGATCTATTATATATTTAATTTCACAGTAAACTAGAATTAAATAATACATTGTTTTTTAGTTAAATACTAAAATAAATAAAAAATATTGTTATTTAGTTAACAAAGAGTTATTTATACGCCACTTTTAATTTACATTTAAAGTTATAAAAAACAATATTTTTGCTAGGTTTTGGTGAATCACTTATATTCTTTAAGATAGCTAAGTTCTAATTTATTTGCTTTTTGATTTTCACAGTTTACTTAGTTGTTAGTTGAATGCATTTTTTGCTGTCTTAGTCTACTCTATGTGGACAATTTTTATTATGACCTTAATGATTACGTTTTAATTGTTATTCTCAATAACTTTATCTATTTAATATAATATTATCGTTAACGTAATCTTAATAAATTTATTGTAAATCTGACCCGAATCTAGGATCGGTTCCGTCGAAAATGAAATAATCCGGGGTCAATCTGACCTTCTCTTGATTTAGACCCCAGGGCCAAGGATTATAGTTGCCCTAACAATAAAATTAAAATCCTAATATAATTTGTAGAACATTTATCGGGTCATCGTCTTATATCGTTGTGTAACATAAATGTTCTGTATCATTTGGAAATAATAATAAATTTAGGGATTTAAAAAAATACATCACACAGAAACTTAAGTAGATAAACCTTGTAGAATAAAATGCTGTAAGGTGTGATAGAGTTAAAAAAACAATTTAAAAGAAATAATTTCTGTGTAATATTCCTCTCGGTGTAAGATTATCGTTTTGTAAACTCAGCGCTAAGCCACCGGCCGCTTGTGACGACACGATCTGTTGTTGCTTGTTACTTAACACTTACATTGAAAAGCTCTTTTCATTACTCCTTTAAGAACTTCGCATATAAACTATTGTAAAATTAGGTGTGACGAATAAAAAACCATGAACGTGAATTATATGTATCGATTAGACACCTATGTGTGTTAATATGATTGAATTATTATAAACCTATAAAATCGATTGCAACTCTACAGTAGAGAAATATCATGAGGATACTTCCGGATTAGTTGTCGCCCGGGGCACTTTCTAGGAAAGGGGACATTCCCCGGCTGCCTAGCTCATCTACCACAGATCTACCTAATGGTAGTGTAAAACGATAAATGTAGTGGTCTCAAGAATATGATGTATCTTTATATTTATAGGTTTAACACCGTTTATAGGTAGTACGATTAAATTTATGCTGACTCCTGATATAATATCGTAAGTGAATTAAATATTTTCGTAATTTACAATAGCAGAGATCAGTAGAGGGAATGTTTATATCTAATTCAAGTCGCTTTCATCAAAATAATAAATAAACACATATTTACGGTACAGAGTTAACTACTTAAATAGTTTCAATTTGAAAGTATTTTTGCACACATTGGGTAAAATGTAGGGTAACTGTATTATTAAAATTATTTTATAAGAACCAATGAATAAAATTACCATCTTTCCATATATATACTAGTCACTAAATATATAATAAAAACCATTGTTCTTACGACTACCTGCCTTTATGCGACAACTTGATAGTCACTTGCATTATACATTTAATATACAATATTGATAACTTCACGAACACAACCTTTTGGTTTTGTTTTTTAAACAAGTTAAAAGTGAAAGGAAGTCAGACGTAAGTTGCACATAAATTGTCGGTAAAGCGTCCAATTACCAAGTTGCACATTTATTACAGAACTTGTAAGAAATATTTCTTTTTTATTGCCATAGTTTTAAGAGGTTCCACTTTGAATTAATGTTCTTGCTCTGATATGTCGCTCTTTAAATTTGGCCAATAAAACTATTTGGTGCGTGAATTCTAAGAGTTCTCTGCACGTTTCCTGGTAAACGATTCCTTAGTTAAGTATCGTCAACTTTTCTAACCGCAACAGTCAAATAATTCACTAAAATGTCATTCTTTGTTCTACTTATAACAATAGTCTGATCTGTTATAGCATTATATATATTATTATTTTAACATACATTGTATTCCAAATACTGAATACGGATTATACACGGAAACGCAACTTTTCCAATATGTCCTTAGGCCGTGGACGTCAATTACAAAGTTTTCGGGGTTTTCACTTCCCTCGATATACGCGCAACGTAAATATCAAAATTGAATTATTATTTTAAATAATGTTGCAAAACAAACACGTTTTCGTTTACAAAGTTTAGTTAGACTCAAACAAAATAATTATAGACCTCAAAGAAAGCTTCAAAACGAAATATGGCGAAAGTTATCGCTACGCACATGTTTAATAATCAATTCACATGTAATCTTGTCAACAATCAGTTTGGGTTTCTAACGTCAAAATTTAATCAATTGAATATATTTAAAACTACAGGTGAGTGGCTACGAGGCGCTTTATATGGCGGAGTATGCTAAGGTATTTTAAAATATTCGCAATAAGGTTAATGTGATTACACAGCTGAGTTAACAGAATATTCGGCACTGCGTAGCAATTCTGTAGTTTTATAATCTCAAAGCCAGCAATGCTGGATCTACAAGCTCTTAACTCTATATTGTTAAAGTTAGTTCGCTGTTACAGTGTTGCGCAGTCAACTCACTGAACTCAACTTTGTACAGATAGTTTGTTGCTTGGATATTTACAGATACCAGTATTTTAATACATATGTGATGCGCAAGTTTTAACGAGAACTTTCTTCGGTTTTGTAACAATTTAACTAATTATCTTTCTTGAATTCACTGGTCAGAGCAGAAAATAATAATAAGTTTTTATGAGCAATAGAAGTTTTTAAGTTATACGAAAGTAGAAATTTAATTTGATATACAATTTCATACATACTATATTTAGCGATAAAAAATTGGTACCAAGACAAAACGTTTGTTACTTCTCAATTATTTTGTACAGGCAACAATATGTAAAGAAATAATTATTTAAATATTTGTGATAACTATGCTGTTTCAAAAAATTTGTTTGTTAGTTGTGGAAAAGACGCTAGTCTAGGTTTGTCTATGTATGTGTTAGTAATTTAAATTTGTATACAAATGTTTTTTGTTAGCAGAGTGTGATTGATTATAAAAGTGTTTTTCAAGTAAAATAACAAACTCTGAATTTTGTTTCTTAAAATAAATATTTTTGAAACACATTTGAGTTTCATTCAGTTATTTATATAAAATGTATTTAGACAAAGTTGATTAATTACAAAGAACAACCGAGTTTATTGCGTACCGCATCTATATTTATTTCCGTTATATAAACCGAAAAGAAATATAAGAGAAAAGGCTCGTTGTGGCCCTGAGGCGCTTGTTTTGCATCATTTCGAAACATCACAAAACTTTCACCATCGAACGTATTACTTCTCGTCGCGGGAAAACATGTAAATCAGTTATTCCGCAAAACGGCCGGAATATTATCCGGGGCATTAGCATCTCACCCATAAATCGGTGGCTAATTTCACAACTTTTTGGCACAAACCGCTGAGCGGTTATGGCCCAAGTTCTTGATGTGATTTAATACGTTTCATGCTTTGCTATAATAAAAGGCTAAAGTCGCGTTTAAGGGATATCTATACAGACCTCTTGAAACAATGATTTTACAGTCTCCTAAAAGGTTTATACTATCGTAGTTGGATACCATTGAGAACATAATATAATGTCGTCGCCTTCTACAATACCGTTATTAGTAATTATTTAAAAAAAGGTTAGGTTTAAAGGTCAAACTGTGAGAGAATGAGTTTTTTTGTTTCAGGTTATCCAATCCTATACTATTGTCAGTTATATTATTTACGTACAATATTAAAATATATCCTTATATTTGTTTGACGGAGCCTTTTCATTTTTTCCTCAAAATAATAAGCTATGTTTAACGGAACAACTTTTTGTTCGCGTGAAACGCGAAATGAGCTACAATTTGTTTGAAAACTTTTCAATGGTCAAGTTAGAAAGTATCTAGCTAATTTTGACCCTAATATTTTCTTTTTATGATGTCCTAATTGCGGAGAAACCTATTTAGTAGCATTTAGATTTTTAAGTAGCTAAGGCGCTGACTTATTTATTTTTACTCAAGTAGCGGCTGATTACAAATAAAACTATGTTTACAAGCACATAATATAAATCTCAAAAATAATGCTAATTGAAACTGGCAGTTTTTGAAGTCAAGACAGTGTCTGATTAGCTCGTAGGAGTAGTGTTTAGAGCTATTCCAAAATATAGGAACCAAAAGTGACCATCACTGGATCTGATCACAACATCCATTTAAATCAATTGATTTACGTAGTCAAGGTTTTTGTTGAATAAATAGCAACAGAGTTGATTTGATTAAACATCAACTTTCGTGTTTCATTCGAGAGCAATGAATAAAAATTTATTGGGAATTTTCGCGTAAATGCCTCGGCATTGGAACTCGAATATTTGACGTCATTCCAAAGTGAATTCTCCAACGCGATATTTACCAAATTCACCGATATTTTCGAAATGTCATTTCCACGCGTTTTATACGAAACATATAAAGCACTTTTGATATAATATTTATAAAGTGCATTGAATTCAAATAGAGTTTTTCAAGAATTCTAGAAGTTCTCAAATAGAAGTCTATTCTACGGCTTTTATTTTATACTAGCTGAACTGGCAAACGACGTTTTGCCATGTATATCATTTATGGTTATTGTGCCTCACTCGACATAGATAGGTATAGTGTGATTTTTTTGTAGATATTTATAAGATCTACAATTACTTAGAACATTTTATGGTTCTATCTTTAATAGTTTAGGCAGGGTACGCAAAATAAGTAACTTTTTTGGTTGATTTTTTACACCTTGTGCCCGAAAAACCCTAATATCTTACGGAACCCTATTTTTGTTCAAAATTAAATATAGCCTATATTACTCGTGGATAATATAGCTTTCGAATGGTGAAAGAATTTTTAAAATCGGTCCAGTAGTTTATGAGGCTCATAAACTACTGGACCGATTTTAAAAATTCATTACAATCAAACAAACAAACAAAGTTTTCCTCTTTATAATATTAGTGTAGATAGATAGACGTAGATAACAACGGTATTTACACCTACGTATAAAAATGAAAATAACGTCACAAAAGAAACAGTTAAACTGCTACAATCTTAATTAAAAACAATATTTTAACTTAATTAATAGCACTATGGCTTAAAAATTTTGGACTCATACCTTCATAATAAGGTTGTAAAAATTAACTTACAGTTAACAAGCAAACTTTTCTTAATTATTTTGAACTTTATCTGTGTATACGTAGATCAAGTTAATATATGTATTTAGTTTTATATTATTTTTGGTTTACAAATTTCTTGTTTGACATGTTTATTTAAAATTCTATATCATCTCATCATCTCATTGCTGCAGTCGTAGTTTCGATCCCCAACTTTAAACAAATGGACTATATAACACTGTCAGTCGGACACTGTCTCATGTGCGCATTTACCACTCGCTGGAACACGTTCACTGAAGGAAAACTGAAATCAACGTCTTCACACTCATTGCCTATTAGGAAAACGAATGATAACAAAACAGATACAGAAATCTCATGCAAAACTAAAGGGTGTAGCGAAATTATTCAGTGTCATATTATATTTTTATATTACATAACATGGTTATGTATATGGTTAGGTTAGGTCACAGAAGGGGTTTTTCTTGCTCTAATTAAACTTGCAATTTTAAATCTGACCAACATGGCGCGCAATCATCACCTAGAAACAAGACTATAGTATAAACATTAGAGAATATTAATGTTGCAAACTATAATAAAACACAGTTGGAATATAAATCACCAGCATTGTTGCCGGAAGATAGTGACAGCAGAAAAACGATACGCTATCCGTTAGCCATTTTATTTATTTTTTACCATCATTCAGGTCAGCTGAATAGATTCTACTGAAATGATTTATTTGTTATAATAAAATGGATTTTTGATCGAATATCCACACAAACGTACAAGTGATTTATTAAGAAGGCTTAGGATTTTATATTTTTATGCATTATATTTATAAAGATTCTTATGATCTAAGGTAAATCATGAAGTCATTTTAATGTTGTATATATTAAGTTTCGCTACACCGCGACCGCCTTTTGCACGTTATTAAGAAACTTTATAAAATGATGTTTATTCATAGGATTTAAAGTAAGCACAAATTTAAGGATCCTCTTACCGGAAATTCCGTTAATTTATCTTATCAATGTTATTTAGTCTAATAAATAAAATTAATGCAACTACCACCTCGACAAGTAAATAATGTATGCTTAAAATTAAACTAAAAGTCTAGGATCACTGATTAAATATTTTTGATTTGCGGCAAGGCAGTCAAAGACAAGGCGAACTGCGTCGAATTTCAATGTGAGTAACTATTTCCAGAAGTCTAGACGAATAAAAAATAAGTATGGACCTATCCCGGATGCGGATCCAACAATTTTAGGAGCTATATTAAATATTAGATTAGTTGTTATTATCATATATTTGCCATTATGGTTTAGCATACGTGTATAATTTTTCCTAAAAATATATATTCTATGTTATAGAGATATCCACAAAGTGATGTATGGTTATCCATCGATCGGTTTTATGTGAACGACAGAATAATAACAGTGGCTACAAAGTATCGAATATATGTTCTGCACATTTACAAAGTCAGCCAAGCCCTGTTTGTTGACATAGTTTACTTTTGACTAAAAAGTAAACGAAAAGTTTAAAAAATAGCTGAAATATCCTCCAAAACGCCCGAAACCATCTTTAAGGTTGATTAACAAGATATTCAACAATTATACGACACAATTCCTACTTGACTCCGGCCCTGAAGCCAGAAAGCTCTAGACAATAAAAATGATGGCAGTGCGATCCCTCGCGTCAACACTCTACTTTACGACTCTCGACTGAATTGTTCGAGATTAAAATATTGACTGGCTCGGAATCACGATATTGTCTATGTCCACATTCCATATAAACCACGCTATTTCATAACTTTACACACAACCAACAGGCCTGTGTTTATTATCAAACGTGCATTATCTTGGGTTGCACATCAGAATATTTACTACATTCAATGATTACCATAATATTTTAGACATATTAAACTAGAGTTCTTATTCCTGTTTTCATAATTAAAATAACTGGAAAACTGTTGTCTGTCTGTCTGAAATGTTAACACGAAATATTCTCGATTAGAATAAATTCAGTACAACATAGCAATACGGTATTTCCAGCATGAGAAATGTACAGTCTCCTAAAGCAATATATTTGAGAAATTCCCTTATATTTGTTCATGAAACAGTGGCATCGCAATCCTTAAGAAAAATCGCTCTTTCCACGCCTGGAGTGGCGATTTGTCGACTTTTTGCGACTGGCAACCCCCTCACAGTTAGTGAGCTTATAAATTATAGCCAATGGCCTGCAATGTGTCGGCAGTGACTCAGTTTTTAGTTCGGACACCATGAGTGTAACAAACTCTTGGATGTTACGTGACGCACTTTTCAAGGATCTATCAGATTGTCGTTTCCTTTAAAATGTCTTCCTAAAACTAACAACCTAAACTTCCTTGACTAATAGTTACATAACAGATACTGTGTTATTTTTTTATTTTCTTTCTAATAGACATTGTGGATGTTTCCGTTTTATAAATGGTAATCCATCATTTTATAACTTCAGAAAAAGTACAATACTAAGTGAATGAATTAAAATTGATAAGATTTTTAACTCCAAATGGAATAAAACTTGTATAGATAACAGGAAAATCCAAAAAACTCTGGATTCATGTTTCAGCACAATTTCCCAACAAATCTGTGAAATATTCATAATTTTCCGCGTGTGCCAAGTTTCCCAACGCTGTGCCGGTCGCTAATAGACAATTTTCTATTTCATAAATCCGTTACATCTAAACTGTTTATGAAATATGAATATTAATTGTACTATGGTATGTGTGCCACGAAGTTAGCTTATGAGTTAAGCATAAACGTTACATTTATTTGCACTCTATTGACTCTTACAAAAATTAATAAAGTAAACTAATGGTGCTACAGAAGGCCTTATCGTTACTATCACGACGTCGACCATATATAAATAACATACACCTAAGGCAAACAAAATACCTAGCAAACAAATAAGCTTAAAGAGAAACAGTTCTCATTTAGACGTTCAACACAGAATACAGAACACGAACCTAGAATATATACTGGAGCTTGCAGGAAATATTCAAAAGTGACATGTTTCTGAACCTTTAAGCTTTTATTTTACCTTACCTCCTTGTCAAATATGGGAATACTCAAACAGGTAAGTACCTAAATAAAATGGTAAGTTCGTCAGAGGGGCAAGCAGTATTAAGGCGTTAAACGTATTCGAACTTACTCAAAAATACGTGTACCTATTGACTTTTGGCAACCACACATGCTCAAGTCAAGTATGATGACAGGTGGTTAAGCTTAAATATGGAAGATGGACCAAAAGATAAACGACGCTTGGAGTCATCTAGGGCGTGTGCAAGGAAGGTTTTCCGACTAAAATAATTAAACATAATGTCTTATAGGTATCTACACAAACTAACAGAATGTTTGTATTTGTTTTTTTTTGTACATTTTAGTTAGTAATTATAGTTTAACTTAGTAGGGAATTGGCTTTTTTCATTTAATAAAGACCACAGTGAGGACGTTTTATTTTACTATTAATTTCTTAAAAATGCAATCCAGTTCATAAATATGATGAATATTGATATTAAGTCTAATGAGTTGGTGTTAAGTGTTAACTAACTTACTTGTTGTTTGACACGCGGCTGAGTTATGGGACGGAGTTTGGGCAAACATTTGTTGAGATTCAAGGACAATTAATATTCATGTAACCGCTGAAATGCTTTATTATAATCTTGATTTTATGAATTTATAATGTATTAATTCAGTCTTGCGTCTTGGATGACTAAATAAAAATTTGACTACATTTTCAAATTCTTACAGTCACGAAACGATTTTAAACTATCTGATGGTTTTACTATCTCTGTTTAAGAGAGTAAAACTTGATTTAGCACTCAGTTTTGAATATTTTTTTTGTACTAACAATGAATGGTAGGAATATGGTCGTCTAACGACAGGACGACAAAGACCGATTGCCAGGGACCAAAGCAACAAACGACAACTTAAAGAATAACTAGAAAGCACGACCTGAATTTTATCAAAAATTGCAATACAAAATAATAATGATAAATCACTGAAGATAATAATGATAAAAATTAGTTTATTAGCATCAGCATTTTAGTTTCGACATTAGAGCCTACTTTTTTGAAGGCTTTTGCATTTATCTACCGCCGGAACGAATTGAGTGAACGACCGAATTTGTATAAATAAGTTTCTCAACATTTCGTGTAGGTCGTTCCGAGTCGACTGCAGAGATGCAGTTGCAAATGATTTTGGCTTTGATGTTATTAAATTATGAGGACAATCGTAGCTGATACACCATTGCTCAGACATTAATAATAATGACTTAGAGATAGTAAGAGACTGTCAAATACTCTATTTATTTTTGATGAAAAAAAAAAATATTAAAATTAACTTTGATAGACAATAAACCACTAATAATAACGGTTATGAACTGATAACATAATATTATCGACATTGTTAATTTACGAACTTTGTGACAATGTGATGGCAGTGGCAGCTGTTACCAACGTCATTGCTGCGACGGATAAATATTTGTATGCGCTTGACTTGAATCTCACAACTCATAAAATACTTGTTGTTCAGGTCCATATCACCATTAGACAAAGTAATAAGTTATACTGAAATATCGCATTGCGCGTGTATCGTGAATGAATTTCATTAGTCTGCGCGCCGGGAAATTAATTCTTAATGAGCCTCTAATTGAAACGAGATGAATTTTAGGCAATCCTGTATGTATATAATATAATATAATACTCTAGAAAAATTATCAATACTTTGGTATAATTTTAATTAAGAAAAGCATAATCTTCAGAAGTAAATTAATGTATTTATCATAATATCAAATTAATATTCTAAAATAAATCATCGGGAAAAAAGGCAATGTTCATCGCCCAACTTTAGCTTTTAGCATTTGCAATTACGTACGCGTCGAAAGTTGTCTCAACATGTCATGTGATATTTATACAACGTTTCGACGTGTTTCGAATTGTCACAACACTTTCAACTTTTTCAATTAGTATGTTTTCGACGATTGCATTAGAATTTCACGGAATAAAGTGACGTGGCTTTTGCACGGTTTTAGCTAAATCACGTTTATTTTGTGAACAGGCTATATTTATGTTTGTGTCCCTAATGTGACTTTGAGTTTACTATCCATGTATACTGGGAATAGTCTGGCCTGAATCTCCAAATATCTACTATATTAGATATTAAAAGTGGTGCCAATCGATTAAACTACTAAACGCTGAAAAAGCGCTTCGGAAGGATCCAAGTGACATTGCTAAGGTTTTATCTTTTTAAGGCGACCCAAGCTAGAAAGCATTGACTGGAACCTGAAGATCGATCACGACTCTCGATGGCTTCAGCCCCACCTAGGAGACATGAGCCCGTTCAGCAAGTAAGCCGTGAATTATTGGCGTAAAGGTTAAGCGTAAGAATCTTAACCTAAGGGTCGTGCGGTTAAACTTTGACCCAGGGATTTAATGGGGTCCATCGACAGGTCGTACGAAGTCAAAACATCGTGAGGAGCCATCCCTTGAACTAGACCTATAATGCTTGTACATTCCAAGTTTTTCGTAGTACATGAGTATAAGTAACAATAGTTCTATTAAGCCTAATACGATTCGCTTATTATAATATATTCTCTTGTAAACGTGCTAAGAATAACGTCATGAGTTAAGATATATTTTGTAAAAAAATATACACATACAAATTCAGAAAAATATTAATAAATAAGTAATGTATATTTGTATGGTATACTGTTTTAAATAAAACAGCTCATAATTACTTTGAAACATAAAAATTTGGGTATCTTTTAATGCTGAAAATTAAGCTCATTCAGAGCAGAATACGGTCATAATATAAAAACCGGCTGTAATAATTCGGAACATTGCGGCCGCCGGCAAATATTTTGTCTGATAAGCCAGCGGGCGCTGCAGCGGGCTTAATAAGATTGCAGGTGGACAAGCGTGGACCGGATATTTCATTATTTTTTCAATAAAAATAGTTGCAATAGCAAGGTAATAGCTTTTAATTGATTGATTATGCAACCTAAGAACTAAATGTATACTTTCGTTTATCTGCGAATACATCATAAAAATCAGTAAGTGTAACTATTATTATGTTCTTTATTAAATGATTGAAAAACGAGTAGTATCCTTGTATCCAATTCTTCGTATCCTTGGATTTTTATAACATTGTAGTCATTGTAATCGTATGTAAGTACGATTTGTATACCATCTTATATAAAAATGTACGACATAAACCTAGGTATCCTTGTTGCAACAAAAACTTAACCTAGTTTCATTATTAATAACCAACGCACTCGAAAACACTGTACTCGGATTAAAACGGTTTGAGCGTGGTTTAACGGATTACGATTGAGTATACAAGTATCAACATTGTGTGTCCACACTCTGATATGTGTTACTGATATTCATAGCTTTGTGTTTATAATTTTCGGTAAACTTAATCTTAAATCGCTATAATTATAAATCATATTAAAGTGTTTGAAAAATATATAACAAAATACATTGGTACTCACAAAAAAGAACTTTTTCATTTGAAATAAAGCTTATAATTTTTAGATTTTATGGTTTTTTATAAAACAAAATAATTGGTAAATAGAAGATAATGCTATTGATATATTATTCTTAGTAAGGCGCTAATAGATCTACGCCGTAGCCGGAAATGAAAAACGTAGCAGTTATAAGTATCAGTTACAAGGAATAGATGGCATTTCTTACCATGTTTAGTCATTATATAAAATTTAAATAGATTTTATTAGTATATTGTTATACTTTTGTTTGGAAACCTCCATTTGTCGAGTGATAAAGCCGGTCTTTACGTTCAATGAATTCTTGATGACGTTCCGAGTGTACGATTGCCTACAATATCTCTCATTAAGATACGGTCCTCACTGTGAGGCACTGGACAAAGACTACCATGACCTCATGAAATATTAAAGGCTTTTCTATTTTGAGAAACCTTTAAAGCAAAAGGTTACCATTGCTTGAATAATGATGATTGTAACAAACTTTAAAAGGAAGCGTTCTTAGTCATAATTTTATATTTATAGAATAGAATTGTTGTCTCTTTATATTTATTTATTGTAACTATATATTTATTGTAAGTTCAAGATTCAAGATTCAAAATATATATTATATTGTATATGAAATGTGGATTGTTAAATTACCGACCAGTTCAGACTAATACTGCGAATTAAATTGTAAATTTTCTTCAATCACTTTCGATAGCTTTAGGAGCTTACGTCTTTTCATATCAATCAATCCATAACCATATTAGTTTACTTTCACATCTGAGACTTTAAACAACCAATTTTAACAACAACATACACACGAAACATAAAAAAACTCTCGAACTTAAAAATGGATTCTGATTGTGAGGTAAAATCGGGATAACAGATACTAACTCCATTAATAACTAGCGAAGCATCGTAGTCTTAGTGAAGCTCCATTCTCAAACTTAGTGTCTATCTTGTATTACTCTGTGGCTTTATTAAATTTATGACACCCTTTTTAATAGGATGTTTTCACAGATCGATAAAGATGAAAACAAAATAATCATAGTAAAATAAGCATATTACTTACTTTTGGTTTCAGTTTATCTTACATGGCTTTCTATACCGAGTTTTATGCACAAATTAAAAAAAAATAGGTTATCTAATATTTTGGGATTATCCTAATAAATCAGTATTTTTGTACGTACAATATACAATGTATAGTTTCGATAAATAGCTCTTGAAAAAATAAAATTAACGACATCTCAGTCATAAACACCCTGAAATTGTTCTTCAAGAAAATTGAAGAGTTACGAATGAAGAGTATATTGTGTACAAAATGAGGAGGTACCGTGTATGGTTAGCCTAAGTCGTAGCACATAATGAAGTGGCTTATAGCTCTATTTGGGTAATTATGTAAAGATGAGCGTTTCAAGGAATTAGCGCGTGCTCTTAGCAGATACTCCTTAAACTAAATTATATAGATAAGTGAGGTTAAGAAATTTTACAATGGGTTTACTATAGCAAAATTTAATTTTCTAATTAGATCGTTTATGATAGCGAAAAGAGAAATTTGCTTTGACTAATAAATTAAGCAACGTTAAGTATGTAAATTTTAATTAGTCTGAAACATTTTTAATAACAGGAACACAAATGTCCAGGATAGGATAGTTTGTAGGTGTATTTGGGCAGGGAAAGTCCTGAAGAATTGGCTCTAAGATATTCTTAAAATAATAGGAAATCAAATGTATGAACCAAGAGAGTACTATTCCAAATTCAAAACGTCGAACGTGTCAATTAAATTTAACAGGTACCCTGACGTCACGGCACACGTTGAGGGTCTGTCAATTGGAGGAGCGAGCGGACATGGTTGGCGTTGATTTTATGCTGTACCAGTTTCAATAATACGAGACTTTAATGAATTTAACACAAATATTTCCATTACTATTATTTTAGTGTGTGCTTTGAATATAACTAACTGATATATATTACGCAAAATACTGTATTTATTTATTGCGTCTAATAACAACGATTGTCGTAGCTCTCGTAGCATAAGGAATGAATCTCGTAGCACTTGGGTGCTCAAAGAAAATATTTGTGAATTCCCATTTCAATCCACTCTTTTGGGAAAGGTTCACAAACAATTAATCTCAATACACATATAGCGGTCGATTTCCTTGAAAGCTTCGGGAGGCTTTCATATCGTTTTTACAAGTGGCGTGCGTCTGACAGAGGCTTTACCGAACAATTTTCTGGTTTTAGGCCCGGCGAACATTCAAAGATATAAAATGTGTCATTGGGAAAACTTTTAATGTTAATAATTATAATGATATATAACTTATAATATAACTTATAATGTTCTTTTTGTATAATTACTTGTCACTTATTAGACATAAAGGAACAATTTAGAAGCTAATATTTTTATAGAAAAAGTGATGTATTAGATTAATAAATATTAATTGATTCTAATAAACAAAATAAAATTCTGGAGGATCTAAATAAATATGCTAGAAACTTATGCATTCTAATTTAAAATTAAAAGTAAAGCTTTAGGAGGAACGTGACGTCACACTTATTATAGTCCCGAAGACAGATGAAGGTTTGGTTTAATTAATTGTGAAGTGTTTCGTGCGATATTTGTCAAGTGTTTGTTGTTTGTCAGCGCTTAAATTGGATAATTATTTTACGAATAATACAGATATACATTTACAGAATAAATTACAAATTGGAGTGCTTTCTTCATGTATCCTAATAATAACTTTTTAGATATTCGTAATCGTGCGTATCAATGTTGTAAAAAATAATCTTTATTTTTCATAATAGATTTCAAGATATTATATTAGCTTGTTTAACCATCGTCTCAAGTGGTATATTAAGAGTATAAGTATTATAATATGAATCATTTGCTTTTTGTCATATCTCCGTTTCGTAAGAGCTGGTTATTTAAAAGAGGATTTCCAATAACAAAAGACAATTATGGACGAGGCGAAATGTTTTTATACACATTTGTATGCGACGCTCGGAACTAAATTGGGGCGCGCGAACAAAAGCACGCAGTAATTGTTATTTAAAGTTAATTCTGTTTTGTTTCCCGAAATTCAGCGGTTAATCATATTGTGTCGTTTTGTTCGTTAACACTACTAGGACCTTTTCCCACCCAAATCCTTGAACTTTGTTAGATTTAAGAATTATTATATATATCTGCATTTTTATACATTACATCTATATATTTAAGGATTCTTTAATCTTATGCACTATAAGCTAAACATATTTTCATTAAAATTACGATACAAAGTGACCTATTACTTTATTATACAAATGGCCACTTAAACCCTTAAATTAGCTCTGAAACGTGAATAAGAAAATTATCCACGCGCCTTAAGAAGCAATAAATCGCACAGTAGTGATTACAACTCGCAGGTACACTCAGTAATCGGCTGAGTGTGTCGACTCAATTTCATTTTGGGTCAGCCCATAAATCTTCTGAACGTTGCGACCGAAGGGACTGAACGCTAGGCGAATGGCGGTTTGATAATTCCTATAATTGCAATTGTTATTAGCAGTTTTATCGACTGTCTAGAAGAGTTAAAATTTAAATAAAATAATAAAAATCAATTTTACTAAACATAAGTAGGTAATATAAATTAAGAAAATATAAAAACATTCCGGTCTGATATTAAAAAATGAGTGGTGAAGCTGTAATTGGCATCTTTCCCTGCTTATTTCTTATATAAATTTAAAAAAGCAGTCGAATCTGTGTTCTTCATATTTGACACGGTACAGAAACTTGGACCGTTTGAGCAGCCGAAAGGTAGAGGATAGATGCTCTTGAAATGTAGTGTTGTAACCGGTGTAACTACCGGTGTAACCGGTGGAAGTGAAGGCACGAGATCTTGAATCCGATCCCCTACTCGCTGGACTGACCAAGTTGAGGTCCTTAGAGGCCTTAGACACACACACAGACACAGACACAGGCGCTTAGGCTAGTTTTAAGAAACATGATGAATGAAATAGAAAAAAAAACGTTTACTGATAAAGGACGCGACTACAGAAGCGAACATTAGAAATAATATTAGATTATCGCTTTCGCTCGTGGAGTATAGCTAGCCCCGCGTTACAGGCGTCTGCTTAATTGTAGAATTATTGCGAGGCTCACATTACCTGAATCACCTTAAATTAAACGACTATGAACTTTATCTCCACGCAGTAAAACTTATATAAAATGCTTTTATAACGTAAATTGAAAACCACGCTCGAAAATATGTTGAACAAAAGTAAACCTTATGCGAAGCGAATAAAGCACATCATCCATGCGTTTTTCAAATATACAATTCCTAATGTGGAGTAATATGTTATTGTAGAGAATTCAAGTACTCTGAGAAAATGAAAACAGGATTTTCTTTCAATGAACATGTTTTTATTTGCGTCATTTTTATGTTTTTAACTTTTACAAAGCTTTGTTAAACTGCAGTATTAACCGACTTTATTTAAACAACGCTCGACAAAATACGAGTCATACAGTTTAAACAATCAAATCAAATCAAAGCAAATGGATACGCCATACATTCTTAATATAGCGCCTAAAACCTGAAACCAGTATTCATTACAATAAAAAGGTATTACGGAACTTTCTCTGATTTGTTAAACTTAAAGACAGTTTCTTTAATAAGCTCTAAAAATTCACACCTTTAAGGTTATAAAGAAAACCATAAAATTCTACTAAAACTCTGCGCTGATCCGGTTGTAAAGTCAGCACTTGTGTGCACCACCGTACACAGTTAGAACATTTCTCGGAGGAATTTTACGATCAGCAACGCAAGTTTACTTTTATTTTGGGTTATAAAATGTTTTGCTGTAGTTTTGAATCATGGATCTTAGCTTATTAAAATCATAGGCTCGTTATCCAAGTTTTTATTGTCTTTAAAGTGATAATTTAAACAACGGTGATGATTAATTGTTAACATTTAATTTATTATTTACGCTCAATGGAAATACTAGGGATTACTCGGTATTCTATTTCCACAAAAAGCTTTGTGAAGCTCATTGTTTTAAATTTCCACATTAACTGGATGTTTTTGTACACACATACGCTGTGGTAAGTAGTAATGTAAATATACAGTTTTGTAACTTGTAGTAAAACTGCCTTTGTTTTCTACAACCTCCTTTTTAATTAATTTTCAATAGAGAGCTGATGACCATTTATGTAGAATTCCTGACCATGGCACCAACAGTTGATGATCGCATATGATGGTGATTATTACGCAACTAGACGTCAACAAATTATATCAGCTTCTATGACAAGCGTGACTAATAAAATAAAATAAAGGTCGATACAATATTGTATTGTAATACGAGTATAGTAAATACTTTTCTGCTATGATACATCTTATCAACCTGTGTGGGTGATTCCGTGCACTGTGGCAGTGTGGTGTAACTAAAGGAATCCGCAGAGGAATGTATATTGGAGTCTAGTCGCTGCCTGTGGTTTCGCTCGCTCCGTAACTTTGTGTACCTTATAGGTACGTTGTTAGTTTTGGATAATGTTCAAATACATATCGACAATATTGATCTTACGTACATGATAGTAAAAATTTATCAAGGTGTATTTAGGAGGTTTCATAGTTATATATTAAAGAAAATTTTAGTTCTCAGCATAACAATATCTTACAGTCGAGGTTTAAATAACTTACATGAAAAGCTTTCAATCTACGTGCCAATAGATTTTTTTATGTATTTACGCAAATAACACAGGTTATATAATAAAATAGTGGTATCCGTAATTTCAAAAAAGTCAAAATCCAATACATTGGTTGGCTACACAAAGCCGCGGTCAGAAGTAAGCTATTTATGTTTCTCTCGAGTGTTAATTATAGGACGTTGCGGATAAAATAGCAATCTTGAAGCGGCGCTGCCGTGTTGAAGGCTGCTGCGGAAATCGTAAAATATGCTCAAATATGCCTCGCTGTCTTTTAAGTTACGCTGGAGTACGTCAGTGGATACGCTTACTGTTTATATTATTATTCTGCTTAAAATATCTGCTAATGTTTTTAAAAAATTATTATTATTTTAGATTTGAGACAGCTCTATCCTGAAAGTAAGGTAAAGCAAGTAGAAAGAAGAAAGTGACATTTTCCTAAAAAAACCTCCTTGAATCTGATTTGTTAATATGAAATTTGAATTAGGGCTTTTTCGACAGCATTCACTGTTAACTGCAAGCAGAAATAATAATATTATAAATGTAGAAGACATGCAGTAGATCTATTATTAATATATGTTTTTGATTGACGGGTAAATTGTAGCCTCATCTAGCACAAACTGTAGATCAAGGTATTGGCCTACATTTTCTTCGGCGTAACAAACTCAGACAGCTTTATTGTACTGGAGTTGAAGCAACTGCAATCAAATTATGTACTTTATTTATTTGATTATTCTTAAGATTAAATTTTCCTTCTTGTGGCTGAAGTGGGGAAATAAACAGAAGAGTGATAAACTAGAAGCAAAATTTCAGTCAAGTTTTGTCCTCTTTTTCGCAGTTACGTTTTGTTGTGTGTCGTTTTTTGTTGAAAAGTTGTGAAAGTTCTCGGTGGCTAACTAATTTATATATATGTATGTTCTTAAAGCATACAGTGCTTTAGAAACCTACACAACGTTACATCTCATTCATACCAATAATACTGTCTCTTTCGCAGGTTTGAGTATTGAAACCGCGAAAAACGATTTAGCTAAAAGCTGTAATTTGTAATGCTTTGACTGAATCTGATTTCATCACGGCGATTTTCAATAAATTCGTTTGAAGTTATTTAATGCTTAGTATGTGTGTATAATGTAGAATGTAATTAAAGATAAAATTATATATTTGGTAGACATTGGTTACACTGATAGGTATGTTAATAATTTATTTTACTTTATAACATACTAAATACTAATGTTTTTAGTTACAGTAGAATCAATTCATTTTTAATATGACTACTCATCATGCTGGTGCTATATCGGCAAAACTACTGTAAATCCTTATTGTAAATTGCCAATCGATCAACGTATGTATAACGAATGGTTAAATAAAACCCAAAGCGTGATTGAAATATAAATAATAAATGAAATAGTTTTCTCTATACACTTAGTTTCGTTTCTACTTCTGTTACGTTGTAATTTTCATAATGGCGACAGTTAGTTTCAAGTCTTTGATAAAATATTCTCACCATTTTAAATAAGTATTCCGACAATGATTTGTTAAATGCTACAATTCATATTTCTTATATATACTAAAGGAGTAATGTTTTTAAGTTTATGTGTTTTTAATTCAAATTCATCCCTAGCATTATTTACCCCTATAACATTAAAAAAATATAAGAAAATACAGGTATACTAAATGAATACTATAATTTATAACAAACAAAGACACATACGCCTTTATTATAAATTAGGTATTAAACGACGAATGTGTCATTCTGAGTTCATTATACATGAGAGTTAATAAAAACAGAGCAGTGGTTTCAACTTGCGATTCTGATCCCTGAGGTTGTAAGTTTGATCTCCGGCAGTGCACCAATGGACTTTCTTTCTATGTGCGCATTTAGTATTCGCTCGAACTGTGAAGAAAAATATCGTGAGGAAACCGGCTTGCATTAGACCCAAAATCGATGAACGAATATATCTATACTAATATATAAGTCCATTCGTAGGACAGGCGAGTTGTGCGCTTGTAATAAAAAAATGTAAAAGAAAGTGTTAATATTTTTTAATATGCCAGAATCTATAATGCTTAACAACAAAGAATTTTGTATTGTTGGAAGTAAAAGTTGGGTACACCACGTCAGCGCGCATAAGCTCAACGATTTACGAAGCTTGTTTTAAACAGTTTTATATACTTTTAGCTTTTACCGATCACTTTACATTTTAAATCCTTGATCGAAATAATCTGCTTTCACGATATATTAAAAGTATATTTTATTTGAGTAGTTTGCTATGGTTTTTGTAAAAGCCCTTGTGCTGTGGTTCCTACTAAGGTCAAAATTATTTATTTTTATTTATTATTTATCGTAGCTCAGATAACACAGTGTAAACTGCCTTGTAATTTTAAACCTATAGAGCATAATTACAATAGTAAATTACTATCTACTGCTTAGATGTATATTGAAAAGTTACAGATGGAGAGGAAACAACGCATGGTCACTACGATCACTACATGATACGACCAATTGCACAATACAGTACAATGATATACATTACGTTATAAGTGAACTTTAACTTTAAAAAAAACTGAAATTAAATTAACTTAAAACATAGAAAGAAAGAAAATAAGTTAAAAATAAAATACGTTTTTTTCTATTAAAAGCACATACAAACATACATATGAGAGTAATTGTTTGTTTTTCAATCACTTTAATGAAAAATAGGTCTAACTCAGCTTTGAATTGTTGTCACCCAAACAAATTAAATTGTTGTCGTTGGCAACACTCATTTTCAGTGGATCTATACACTCTTGGAGTGACAGCTTTATACTCTGAACAAAACATATTTTTTTAAATTTTAATAAAAATTAAATTATTATGAACGGAATAATCAAGAAATCAAGTAACATCTACGTCCCACTTTAGGTATTTAAGTTTTTAAAGTGCAAATGTTTCTATACAGTGCATCAATATTAAATTTGTTAACGATGTAATATCTCCTAAACCTAGTTCGAGCCAACGGGCGCTTTTTTGCCAACCGTTTCATAGGCGACAGAACTTCCTGTAAGCTATATACTTTAATGCTAAATAGGTAAAAATACCTTTAATTCTTTGCAAACTATAACTCGTCACACAATCTAGCCGTTTTGTGGTAACAAATTGCGGTTTTTTTTATTTAATAAACGGTCTCTTAGCACGATTCAAAAATATTTTTATAATTCAAAATTACCGTAATAAAAGACTACACGCGTTTTTAATTAAGTACTATGTAACTCGTACGTTATGCTAATGTATAAAGACAAATATTAGAAATATTCATTCGACCTAAACAATATTCGTGTACAAACAAAGAAACACACAAAACGTCAGTTTAAACTGAACAATATTTTAGATAAGACATTAACAATTGTTATGTAGGCAATTCGCAAAATTTAGCTATCGAAGGCGCGGTGGTTCAAGTTACAACTTTTGGCAAAAAGTAGAAGACACTTAAAAGTTTAGGAACGCAAGGGTAGTTTAAAAGCTCAAAAGAAAAAGTTTTCTGCTAATCTCAATTACTGTAACCCTTGTTTTGTCACACATAAGTTTAAATTTAATAAGTGAAAGGGATTTATAGAATTAACGTAGTGAATTCAATGCGTATTAAGAAACAATACTTAAATAAGTATTTCTAATTTATATTAAGTTAATATGTTTAAAGTCGTGAGAAAAGTTTGTTTAATAAACCAAAAATACCAACTTGCTAGGCAAAGTGTTGTTTATAAACTAATTTGTAGTTACAAACTGTTGACTGTAATTACTACAACTTGTCTACACCCAGTTTTAAATTTAATTTTGACTCACCTGCATTGTTACATAGTGTCAATTACTGGCGAAACTCTTAATTTTCCATTTAAATTTCTTTACTTACAATACTTCAATACTTTTTCGATTATTACCTGAAAACAAAAAAATACATAATGTAAATGCCCAATTTAAGAAACCCAATTTTTTGCATCAAAGTCATATTAAAAATAAAATTTCCTTGTAAAATTGTACGTATATGTCTCTATGGACAACACAAAAAGTGAAAGGCAGACCACAGAGCATTTGCACACATTTAAATATGAATCACTGAATTAAACACAAGTCGACACAGAATTCGTTCTCTCTCCCCTGGGCCTTAAGGCTTGTAACTTTGAACAGGAATTTTATACAAAATATTATCTAACACGAATGTAACATTGTATACGTAGGTATATGAGTTAAAATATTATTATTTACGAGCTATTTCATCACTATCATACAATTTGAACCATTATACAACAAATAATTATGACTTTAATTGAAATGCATAACAATATGAATCGAACTTCCCAATAATTCGTAAAAATAGAAAACCGAATAAGCTTGACATGTTTTTTAAATTCAATGTAAAACGAACGAAAAACAGTGATTTACTAATTAATCTGAAATAAAAGTATTTTCATGGCTTTCGAGCTTTTGCGTTGTACTTGAGCCCTTCAGATGAATGGCAGCCAATTTAGTGAGTTTGTTGACTGTTAGGCATTGTCTATTGGAGAGGCAAATAAAAGGTACCTTGGAAAGGGCTGTGCTGTCGTTGCTCTTAGCTATTTTGTTTTCAAACTAGAGTCAGTTCGGTTTTTATTATTCATCGTTAACCCCGCCTGTCAAGGATTTTACAAGGCAGGCTGCGTTATTAGGCTCTGTGTTTGTTTATTTATATCATACAAATTATGTTATAAATAACACGTCATTAAAAGTAAATAGGCATTAGAATGAGTTAGATTTGGGTACCTTATCAGTAAAAAAATGCTGTGTCTGGGTTTCCAACTCTTCCATAACAATGTTTAAAAAAAAATCTCCTAATATTTAACAGCAGCCGCGACGCGTTACTCGTGTGAGTGAATAACTGAGGGTTATGACTCTCAGGTCTCAGTACCTTCTGCGACTCTGCGTAAGGTGTGTTACAAACCCGTACATAAACCGTTTCTTTTAAGTAGTGAGCGAGAAGATCTAATGATGGCAGTATATTTCATACATTGTAGATGAAGTCTGCCTGCAAATTGCGTCTGGCGAAGTCAGCCCTCGCTGACTTACCGAAGACAAGATCCCTATTTCTTTATAATCAATACAGTTTTGAATCTAAGAAGTGTAATGTGTGTATAGAACATACATAGTTTAGTATCCAATGTATGTTATAAACATCATAAAGTATTCCCGTATATTTTTACAACATATTTAACTGTATCGGAATAAATAATAGATTAATAATTAACCTAGAAATTAAGGGTCTGACTTAGATTTAAGAATTGAATTGAATTTATTTTATTGCAAGACACTTGACTTAGATTGTATCTAAGTCAAGTGTCTTGCGCCCCGAACCACGATAACTTGCATTTAACTCTACATAATATTACTTTTATCGTAACATTTTCTATTATCTGTAAGACAAATGCAGTTTTTATTATGAAATCCTGTTCTGGAACAGTATGTCATATTTGGTCAAGTAGTAGAATTTTATCCTTAGCCATGTAATTTGACAAGTACAGTCCCAAACTTCAAGTAAAACAACATGATAATCCTTGATAAAGTAACATTATTCGTGCGGTCACAAGAACCCCTAGGCGCGGTCTCCGTCAGTTCTAAACACGATCGTGGACGAAGGGTTGACTCCCTAAGGGAAAGTCTAACCCAACGAGACACAGATTTCATATTTTAGATATCAAAATTTTATAATGCATACAAATAGCGACTTCTATATCTGACTCAAACTTGGCTTCATTATTGTTAAATGGAATATACAATAGCTTAATATAATGTAATTACTAAATAAAAAAAAGAAAGGTTATTGCCAGATCTTCTTGTTCGCCGTTTATTTAAGAACTGACATTAAATGTATCTATTCGTATTCGTCGTAATCAAATATTGCGCTTATCTTAAAGTGTCATTTCTCTTGCTCTGACCACGTTTGAATGGGTGATCCCTGTGATCACTTTTTGTTTCCTAAAGGTTTTCTTTATATAATATTATATAGTTTTCGACCTATTTTTTAATGTTAAGAGACCATAATTGTATTGTAGATTGTGTGTATACATAATATTGATTCAGGAAAGGTAGATAAGTATTAGAGTGCAAGATTTATCGTTGGGAGAACTCGGCTACAACTTTCATAAGTTACCGCTTCACTTGAATTCTGATGAGATAAAACGTTCCCATTTAGATACAAGTTATGGGATTGAGTTATATATGGATATTGGTCACGTCGAGGCCTGTGTTTAACGGGGATTCGTTATTAATATTAAAGTTAACGTAAATACTGAATAATTTTTCCGTTTGCCGCCTGTTAAATATATTTTTGCAATCCTGTGAACAATATATACTACAATAATAAAAGTATTTTTTATGCAATTTAATAAAAACTACATAGGTGCTAAAGTATGTTTTATTTAAAAATGAAACAAATCTAAGTATCAGTATATAAAATCAAGACCATTACTTGTTAAAACATGTTAAACCTACAATGTTAGTCTCATGAATCAAATCAAATCAAAAATCATTAATTATTCATGTAGGTAAGTAATACAATGTACACTTATGAAGGTCAAAAAAAGAAATATACATTAAATGCTTCTAATTTTACACATACTGTCAGTTCTCACGTCAAGGGCGTAGAACGGAAGAGAAGAACTGGAAATAAACTCTCCGCCACTCTTATTAGTCGCCAAGTTTTTTTTTATTTTACACACGAGAGACGGGAGAGGTAAAACTTTGAGTTTTTTAAATGTGGTATTAATAAAGTTATCCTTACATAAAAATCAATATTACGAGTATAAAAAATAAGCGGTAATACGAAATATTATTTATAAACTAGCGGATCCGACAGACGTTGTCCTGTCTACACGTCTTTAATTTCAAAATTTCAATTTTTAATAAGCCATTTTGATGAAAATTATTATTCAAATGTTATGACAATATCTAACGATCCAGCACATGGTCACACACGATATAACACAATGATAACAAAATTTTTTTAAATTTCGGGACAGACTAAAATTAAAATTCGAATATTATTTAAAATTTGACACTGCGATGGTAGCGCCGTCTGTCGGATCCAATGTAAAACATTCCAAAATCAACAACAACTAATAAATTGAAAATTAATTAAAAAAACATTGTCCAGCGGACAAAATTGTGAATCTAAACCATTCCCAGATCCCCTTGAACACACACAAAAAATTTCGGCTAAATCGGTCCAGTCGTTTGGGAGGAGTTCAGTCACATACACACGCACACAAGAAATATATATATTAAGATAAATGGCGTGAATATATGAGAATTTAAGAAGAAGAAAGTCGATGTAATATTTTGAGAGCGCTTCAGTTAAAAGCCTCTTGTGAACAATTCAGAACCCTTTCCTGGAATGTGCATGTTTTTGCACAAAATATGTATAAGACACTGCACAGATTTTGTAAGTTACGTGTAAACGTGTCCATATTCGTTAATAAGTAGTGCTTGATATCATTTGATTTCTATCGCACGGGTTTAATTAAAATACGCCAGTTAATTAATTGTATGATTTAATAAACTCAACAAAATGACACTGCTTAATCAGCCATTTGACGGTCTATTAGTAAGTGGCCGTAATCTTTTTCAATGGGGAAAGTCGCAAATGTAATACACCGATGTCAAGTGTAATACGTGAAACATCTACGGTAGCGTGAATGGCAATGGCGGTCGTTAAATTTAAAATTTAATATAAGCGTGGAAAATCTTAGGGCTGTTAATAGCAGCAGCACTTCAAAGCCTGCAGGAATGCACATTCGCAACATTTAAAAGCCGACGCACGTAACTTTAACTTACACTCGGCGTCGCATTTTATAAAGACCACGTTTAAATCCACTTAATGAATCTAAAATGTTCGTTATTTTAAAGCGTGCTTAAGAAATGTCATAATTAACGTGCATACAACTTTAAAAATACCCACAATTTTTCTTATTTTGCTCCAATCTTCAAATTGCAAAAGGCCCTTCTAAAATAATAGACAGGGGTGGCAAGTGCCTCTCGTGATGGAGCCCGGTTGAATGCCGAGGGTCCTTTAGACCAGCTGAATATTTACGGGTTGGCTTGTCATTTTTTCATGGGATTTTTGAATCGTCAGCCATCTTAATTAGCATTGAAGGCTGATGGCGCGACACTCGAATGTTTTTTCTGGACACATTTCGGAGTAGGATCGTTAGGGTTCCACAAGGGAGATATTGTGATTTATGAATCAATTGTTGAGATAGTCCTTAAAGCTTTATTAATTATCCTTATTCTCCCATAGATTAAAACTACTCATACGAACCACGTAAATGCGATATGAGATGAAGTTTGACCGAACTTCTTAAATCAAATTAAACATTTCGGTTCTGGCAGCAAATAAACTGACTACGAAAAAGCTTCCAGAGGGAAAACCGGTACACCACGTTGAGTTCATCTTGAACATAAAAGATACACTTAGAAAGCCTTTTGTATACTGACTATCTCTTTTATCTGCAGCTCATGTCTGAGCGTCGTGGTCAACAACGAAGCATCTAGAGCGGTCTACTTGTTTCCACCGGTTTCTGTCCAACACCTTCTTATGATAGTCTAGTTTTCGGGACGATGAGTTTATCAATTGATAACATAAAACACATACCAACCACAATCTTTGCGCATTGTACGGCCGAAATAAGATACGATTCGCTGTAGGCATGTGGTATGCCGTATGCCGGTTTGGGTCAGTATCAATGTATTGGTACGCTTCGCAGTCCAGGGTATTCTGAGCAACACCAGCACCAGCACCACATCTCAAAGGCATCGATCCTTTGCCTTTCTTGAGTCAAGTTAGTCCACGTTTCTTCTCATACAGAAATAAAGGGAACTTATTTGGTGTATGGGTTCCAGTTAGTTCTTTTAAAATGCTGACGTAGGCTTTCTTGAATGACGACGAAACTGACCGAAATGAACTTCTTGGTCACCTATAAGACTTTTTCATGTATTTTTTACGTGGTAAATGTGAAAGAATATTTTTTTACCATTAAATTCTACCAAGACACCTATACCAAATCCTGATAAAATATCCAAACAGAATATTCAAATATGAAATACTTTCATCCCCAAAAAGTCTAGTTCTACTAAATAAAACATATCGTAATTCCTTGAGGATTACATCAAAAGAGTCTTCTAGATAATCGCATTAGGTTCGCGGTTCAATGACCCCATAAATGACGTCACGAAACAAGGAAGCACTGCCACGTACTACTGATAACATGTACATATTTTATTAGTAGCCCTAGAGCCACTGACTACTCTAATGTAACCGTCATGACTTACGACTTACTCGTAATATGAAACTTATCTATTTCCAAATGTATGATTATAATATAATCCGAAAGAATTACTTTTTCAAAATTTTACCTATAAACACATTTACTTTAACGTTTAAATATCCTTATGGATAAAGTTTCGTAGAAAACGATAAGGATATCAGCGTGTCGAATTTCGCTCTTGTACTATTTCTTTATTCAATTTCACGATACTACATCTCGTACAGCACATCCTCTGGGATACTTGATTTGCTGAAACTGTATCACTTTTAAGAAGACCTATGTTTCTTATACAAACCTGACCTGGTGTTAAAAAGATGTGGCCTATTAGAGCGTAAAGTAATAGAAATTCAAAAATCATTTAGTAACATACTGTACACTTATAAACGTCAAAAAATAAATATACATCGAATGCTTCTAATACATTTACTGCCAGTTCTCAAATCAAGGGCCTATATTTCAAATTATTTGTAAAAAAGTAGTATATTTCAAATTTAAGTCTCCTAATCAACAATTTATTATAATTTTAGTAAATCACAGAATTTCATATAGACACAGATCAAAACTGTTAACCTCGTTTTATCAGTTAAAAATGATTTTTTAAAATAATGTATGTAAATATTTAATAAAGAAATTCAAAAGTAGAAATATAATAGTTGAAGCAAGATGAATGGAGTGGATATGAAGGCAGTAGGTACGGCAGCCAACTTTGCTTTTCACTAAATTGAAAACAACTTTACGGATGTACAGATTCTTATTTTACCTTTGTAAGGACATGTTCCTATGGTCGCTTCTTTGCGAATAAGCACCCAATTTACCTATAACTATATTATATTTTATATAATATTATAATTTAATAATTTCAAAGTTAAATTAGTTCAAACCCGTTATACTGGTGCATAATTTGACATGTCAACATTGTTAGATCTATAAGAATATTATTAAATGATAAATAATAATGACTCCATAGTTATTATTATTACTCATTATTAAAGGATATCATAACTTTAAACCTTTAAAACTTTAAAGGCAATCAATATTGTCGATTCGGGATCCGTCGCGGAACGAGTACCTACACAAAATGTCACGATGTACTTGTGTACTTGTTTATCACAAATTCGGTTATTCGCTCAGTTTGTTTGAGCGCTCGATCCAAGCTGAAGCCTTTTAAGAGGAAGCTGTAATGTCGAAATTAAACGACTGATGCCAACAAAGAAATTTTGACGCTTTATCTTGAATAATTCACGTCTTGTTATGTTTTGTTTTGTTAAAATTCAGATCGTGCCTTCTCGTGAAGTGCCTAGATCTCGTTCCCTGTCTACGTATTCTGGCTTACGCTCTTTTCTGATTTTGTCATACCTTTCTCACTCCATCATATAAATAGGTCTTGTAGATCGAACAAATTTCGCTAGATTTACCTTTTAAAAGAAAAAAAAATCCATTTTAAAGAAATTGTTTTCCGATTATTTAAAACAGGTCAATAAACATTGGATAAATCCTGAAAGAACATTACTGCCTCTCTTGGCTCTCAGTAAATTCCCACTGATCAGTGCCAGTGTGGCCACAGCCCTATGTCCCGGCACAAAATAGATTTATTACCGACTTAGCGATGCAAGATAAAGTTTGTACATCGTATATCTCCCGGGGAGGGCCTTGTTTCTCTATAAACCATTCGATATACTTCAATCTGTATACTTTATTTTATGTGGATACCGATTTAAACTTTAAAATAATAAAAATCTTGTCAATATAAGTATAGTTTAGGTTTTTCTACATAATCCTTATACGTCTCTTGATTTAAATAATGAGAATATCTCTCTTATTTGCATCGCGTACCTTAAACTGTGTATCGTATTCTCAAATGCAGCGCGTGTTTAAACTGTTTCCATTAGATAAAGATCAGATCGAAATTGCTTGCTTATTTGCATTATGTAGTATAAATACAGCAGTTTATTCTGCCAATACAATATAATAGCTAGGATAAGGTCCTCTGTTAAAGACTTAATAACAAAAGCTCTCACAATAATTAGTTACTTTTATGTAACTTATAATAATCTATAATTGTTATAATTATACTAGTTTTCATTTTACATACGTTCGTTTACATTGGATTTTTAAAATAAAAATTTACCAAATCATTTTGTTTGCGCCTTAAGAAATAAGTTGCTTATTTTTTAGTAAAAGACGATAGTGTTCGAAATAGATAATTTTTTTGCACCACAATTAAAATTAAGGAGCAGAATAACGAGGTGTGTACTCAGGACTTATTTTGGTATAAGATTTTGTATCGACGGCCACAGTACCGTTCTTGGTGGTACAGCTAGATTATTTTGTACTTGTGGGTACTATACTTTAAAAACATTATGTTGTTGTTTCATACTTTGCCGCCGCATGATTTTCTTTCTTATCTTTATGAATCAGCTAGTTATTAGGGTCCTTTGGAGCAACGCAAAGTAGTGAATTTGTGCATATGCTACTAGTGAGGGATATCCGAGTGACCTTGTAGGCAAGGGATAAGACAGGATGTGCGCATCGCTACACACTCCTCAGACCTTTAACGGTTACGATATTATGTCGTGTCGGTAATTTTATTTTAAATTCATATTCTATACTGTATAAATACAATGTAATAAAAATAAAAAAAAATAAAAAAAAATATGTTTATTTTGGAACATAAGATCTTCTAGGTATCACTTATTCCACGTCAATCAATTCGAACTTGTAGGCATCCCTACACATCGGCAAAGACAGAGGGTGTAGGCCGAGAGAAAAAGCCGGCGTAAAAAACTCTCGGTACTCTTTTAAAAAAGCAAATCATCAAACAATATTTAAAACAAATATATCAAATTAATTAGAGGCAGCCTGCCCAGCACTAGTCCCAGGCCCTTTTATCAACTAGATAATCGATAACTTTATAGTAAGCCTTTTTACACAGCTTTTCTTTAATACATTTCTTAAATTTATTAAAAGGCAGAGATAAAAGAGCCTCTGGGATTTTATTAAAGAAGAGTATCCCTTTCCCCAAAAAAGAATTACTAACTTTACATAGTCTAGTACGGGGAAATTGCAGCCTGCGTTTGTTCCGAGTATTGACATTGTGCGTATGTTCTAATCTAGTATATTTATCACTATTTTTGTATACAAACATAATATTTTCATAAATATATTGCGAGGGAAAGGTAAGTATATTAATTTCCTTGAATTTATCTCTGAGAGATTCCCTACATTTTAAATTATAGATTGCACGAATAGCCCTCTTCTGCAGAATGAAAACAGATTCGACATCAGCAGCGTGACCCCATAACAATAAGCCATAAGTCATTTCTTCAGCTATGAAAGTAACTAAAATAAACAAGTTTAGCTGTATCGACATCAGTCAGTGAGCGAATTTTTTTAACCGCGTAAGCTGCAGAACTAAGTCTCTTCGCCAATCCGTTGATATGAGGGGACCACTGAAGTTTTGAATCCAAGGTGATCCCAAGAAATACAGTTGTATCATCCAGATTCATAACCCTCGCATTTCTTGCACAAAATTTAATGCATTTCGTTTTTTTAGCATTAAGCAGAAGGTTATTCATACTAAACCAATGGACAATCGAAGAGAGAGCGTTGTTCACATCGTCAAAATTGGTTATTTGTCTTTTGATTTTAAAAATCAAGGACGTATCATCTGCAAACAAAACTATCTGATGTTTTTTCTCTACCATGAAAGGTAGATCAAACACATTTTCGATTACAATTTTACTTACTTACTTACTATGGTAAAGTATATCTGATGTTTGCCTATTAGAAAAAATCATATGATCGTAAAACAATATATAAATCTTAGAACCTTAGAACGTTACAACGCTCCGCCGTTTTTTGTTCAGATATTTGTGATTATTGCGAAAGCACGCTAATCTCACCAAATTCTTTAAATTTAATTATCCTTTAAATGAGTTAAACTTGTTAATCATTTTATAAGAAAATATATTTATCGTTAGATTTGGTCGTCGGGAGGCTTTGTCGTGTCGTGCCTAAAAAGGCAGTAACGGACGCAGACTACCCACAAGGATTCACGGACGGACGGGCACGAGTCCTTTGTGTTTTTTGTTAAGGTAATGACACCAACCGTTTCTTTTCGTTACCAATAAGATAATTCAACGTCTTTACCTATAAATCACACTTCACTTACCAAAGGGACGTTTATGTTATTAAACTTCTGCATTTACGGGAAAGGATTTAGATGAAAATTCGAATAATAACATTTCGGATAAAAAATATTTAAATTTTGTTGCTGGTATATATCAACCTAACATAACGTTTTAAATTCAGGTGCCTTATACATCGGCCTCGCAAATGAAGTAGTATGCTTAGGGGATGTTAAAATGTATGGAAATATAATAACGTTATGCAGGTTATGCAGGTACATATCTAACAGAGCTTAACGTATAAAAAACTGGCAAACAACTTGTGCGTCATATGGCGATTCACACACCTCGCGCTCAACGAACTGTGACCGCCGTATGGAACCAAGATCCCGTGGGAACCGTCTACTGCTGTTCACTCTTATGGAAAATCATTTTTTATTCCAGTTATGACTAGATATTGTGTTGACTGCTAAGAACATTCTTTTGGTTATTTATCGAATAATTAAGTTATCGAATTTTATCCGATATATTCATTTTAACTAAAATATGCAGGCTGCTTTGGAATATAATGTGTGCCATATGACATCTTGAGTAATAAAGAATAATAAAATAAATTAAAAACAAAGATTTGTCCTCTATCAGCAGGAGGCATGGTGAAATAGGAGCACGCACTCATATACTCGTGAGAACAACACGCAAATACACTAACACACTAACACTAAAACAAATTAAATTTAAATGTTTAAATTATAATGTATAGTAAACATACAATGTAAGTATATATGTATTTACGATATAAAAGACTCGATCGACCACAATATGTTGTATCGGATCAAAACCGGGATATCGACATTTTGTTGGCTTCTTCTTGAATGACTGACATTAACGACAAAGAGGTAGCAACTTTTACAAATGGAAATGTGGCTTATTATATTCAAACGTCCGTGTAAGCCAACATATAAGTTTAATATTTCCCGACACAATGTAAGCTATGATGCAGTATTAAAATTAAAATATTAAACTGCAGAGCATTTCAACTCGTATCATATCGTAAACACTAAAACTGTGAACTACAAAACCTCTGAAATCTTAGGTAAAGCTTCGTATAATTACATGTATAAATTTTGCTACTACCGCAAGTAAACATATTCAATTCACGACCTTATATCGTATCAATAAAGTCGAAAATGTTTATGTGATGAAATATGCGGAAAACAAAAGTATTTCTTATGATTCTCTTCCTTAGGTTCACATTTAAACCAACGTGTTTATTTTACAGTTTACTTGCTTATTCGGGAAATATTAAAATGAACCTTATTATTGAGCTATAAATCCCAAGTTCCAGCAGCACCCGTGTTCATAAATGCTGAATCATAAGGTCACAACTCACAGAGCAACATTATTTTATTATGTTATTTTATACTTTATTCCTAAATAGAAGTAGTCGTAGAGAACAATCTTTTATGACTTATATCATACATATTAACGTCTACTAATTTTTAATGACGACTATTTTTCTGTTATCCATACTTTCACCATGTATAAAAATACTATTTGCTCGGATCTAAAATCCGTATAGACATCGCATGGCAAAATTAACCAATACAATAGGTAGGTACAGACGTTGCATATCCTTTGATTTTATGAAAACTATTAACTAGTATGTTTAAATTAATAATAATATATGCGAAGAAATTGGCATTACAATCTGACGCAAACCTATAAGGATGTAGTGCCACTAAATTCTTAAGATATTGAGGCTTTATACTATTACAAATATTATTCAACTAATTGTTATTAATTTATTTGAAACACAATACAAGTTATACTCTATCCGTAATGGCGTTAAGTTAATTGTCGAATACTTTTCGCGGTAAATTGTAAAACTATTCGGAACAAAATTTCGATAAGACGTCGTGTATCGTTATCAAGGCGTTTGCATAAATTAGTTCGGTTCGCTGCACTTTATAATTGTTGTAGGTTCTCACGGATTTAATGTACCTACTACTACTACTACTACCTACACTGAGAAATTATAGCAGTATTTTATTAGCTATTTTTATAAATTAGTATGTAAAATAAATATTTTTAATTAAATACGAGGGATTCATGAATAAACGATTCCATGATTCCAACCTAGGAAAACATGTACTTTAAAAACGTGCTTAAATCACCTAATTTATACCAGTAGTCAAATAAACTTGAGTTTTTATTCGATGTGCAAATAGAGGCTAATTTCTGCCACATCTATTTGTATGAATAGACGTCCAGTGCCATAAGCAAGGTTTCTATAACATACATTCCTATTATCAATATCGTTCACACTATTATCGGGACAAGATAAATTACAAGTAAGATAATTCCTTAACCCAAATCCTTTATCTCTATCTATTAGTATGATAACGGTAACGAGTGAGCGAGGCAGATCTATGCCAATCAGATCTTGATTGATGACGGCCAATAATGGTTTCTGTATAGAAATAGAAATTGGGAAAAAATATTGTCAATTTTTTGTTATTTATATTGATAGTTCGTTGAGATTTTGGTGTAATTTAATATTTTAGCTAAAATTATTTTATTAAAATTATAATTAAGGTAATGCAATTGTGAATCCTATCCTGATTGAGTCTGTCGGCTGTAGCTATATACCCATATTTAACATGTCAACATAAACCAACACAGCATAAACCCAAATGGCGCATAAAAATGTTGTACAAAAATAATTTTCATAACAAGTCAGTGAGACATGAAACATTAAACGTGTACAATCGCGCAACAAAGCTTTATCAGTCGCCGGGGACGCTATCTCTACGTTTTTATTGTGACTGTCCAGGCTACATGAATTACATTTTGTAAGGGAAATCAATTTTAATTTATTTATTGTTTGATTAGAAGTTTGTCATTACTATAGATTACGAGACATACTCTATAGATCCACTACAATTATGTTAAATCAGTATAAATATTTCTGTTTTTGGCAGAAGAGTCGGCACAGAGGCGTCGTGGAGCCGCGGATCCTGTAAGTTTTGAAAGTTGTATTTTATTCTTATCAAACTAGTCCCGGACGGTCCCGGTTCGGCCCGTGTCCCTCACGCGGGTCATAAATCAGCTAACTAATACAAAAACTGTCCAAAATGCCACTATCGAGGTACAGGTGCGCAATGATTTAGCGCGGCCACCCCTCACAAATCACCCTTTATAGCTTCGTGTAAATTTTCTGCGTACTTTAGGGGTTTTGACGTAGACCCACTGAAAGCCTTCTGCATTGCAAATTGTGATATGTGCTCTCTGAGACGTATGTCGAAGCTGTATTATTGCTCTGCCGCAAGGTTTGAAGTGAATTAATTAAATAAGTATTGAAAATAATCTTTTCCCATTGCTCATCCATATGTTGTTTACTATTTATTGTAATAGTTATGCACTTAACATTACTTACAATATGCACATATTGTTGTTCGTATCACTGACAAAGTAATGATACAACATTTTATTCGATTAATTACGAGTTTCGATCAAATATTATGTTAAATTGAATCCTTTACATAATGCGATGTAATTACTCAAGTTGTCTCGTTACCAGATTGTATTTACTATCTTTTATTGGTTATTCATTAATACAGACAGCGAAATACTCGATCGCTGATTGTACTGTGTACTCAGTATAATTTATTTGTTAACATACATATCGTGTGAATACTGTATATCGACGAAGTTTCTTTTTTTCAGATAGCGTACACTTGTGTTTGGTTTAGGCCTTTTTGGCCTCTGGTGTACTCATCTAACTGCCCCGGTGAAAGTTGCAATTTTGTTTACAGGAAAAGCAACGGCTAAACATAAACAAATAAATTCACACAAGACCAGTTACCGGCAGGTGCCGGAGCAAGTTAAGACGTATGGGTGGAGGGCGACGACGATTGATGGCTCCCTCAACTGTCTAACAACTATCTACTGGATAATTAATCTTTTTAATTACTTCGTGAACACCCATCCGAAGTTTGGGTGGTTGTGGTTATGCTTTACCTCATAAACAATAAAAAAAATATATTTCACCTAAAGTAGAACGAACGTACGTAAAATTGTGTTTTAATTGTATAAAATTGATTGTAAAAGTGAGCCACTAACTACTTACTTAAAATATTACCATCATAATCCTATATTTCCTGGTATTATAATAGTAAGTATTGAAACATATCTTGCTATGGTCAAGTGTACACAATATATCGAACATAGTAAACCAATAAAATCCCTCCAAAACTTACATAATACAGTTAGCGAAGCCTCACTAAACCCGACCAAAAGCCTCCAACTTACAGTTACAGGAAATTAAACTCAATTAAACCAGCCAAAAGTGTATTTTCCATTACAAAAGTCTATTCAAAAAAATCTGAATTGAATTTTCGCGTGTTCGAATCTATTACAAATAGTTAATTGGCTCTGAATTCATAGTACATAATTCATTGATTTACACACAAACTTAAACCTACTTGTGATAGAAATAGAATCGATTTTAAAGAATGATAATTGAAAAATATTATAGGAACTTCATGTTAGAGGAAAATAAACTTGAGGTTCCAAGTATATAGTTTGAAATTCGTTGTAGCAATGGTTTTTAAGCTTCTTTTAAGTATTGGCGTAAAAATGACTAAAACAATCAATTTTCTTTCACTCAACTATAATGCGCAGGAAAAGTGTTATCAGCATTTAACCTATAGTGCCAAATAAGGATGAAGAATATCTAGACTTTGACCCGTCTACATAATAGTTTTATTGGTCTGTCCCAAATATGTATGTCTGTATGTTAGCCTAATGTACTGAACGTGTAATGTAACTTTTAACGTTTTTAGCAGGGAGTTAATAAAAAACATATCAATGTGAAATTTACCATTATATAACAAGTTATAAGTATCTGAGTATATTTCTTTAGATCCCTCAATAAGGCTACTGCGAAGATATTACACTTGAGATGTAATATAAAGCGCAACTTCTCAGAACGTCTGTTTGACAATAACTCGAAGAAATCTGTCCCTTTTAATAGAAAAGTAATTACAAGGTCGGGTCCTTAAAATAAATCGCTGTTTAAAATCATTTAGAAGGTTTCAATCAAGTTAATTCAATTATCCGGGATGGCGGGTCACTCCGAGTTTTGGAATGAAAAATTTATTACGAGAGCTTATGAATTAATAATCTCTTGATTAGCTATACATTGCTCTTTCTGAAGGAATAGATACCACTTCTCTCAACATGTTTTATTTATCGGAACCAAAATGTAGGCGGTTAAGTGGTTTAAGTTAAGTAAGATTAGTTGCTTAAAAATTAAGTCCAGACGGACCGAGATATAAATTTAATTATAATCAACTGTTTGGCCATTGATATAAGACTATATCTGAATCACAAATAAAACAGGTTTAAATATCAAATGGTATTACCGAGAGGATTTTCTAAACTATGGTAACTCCTAGAATAGCTGTTGTATGCCGATAAATATCCGGATTTCAAGAACTTAGTTAAATATACGAAGTCGATGAAAACATACCTCCTACTTGAGTATTATGTACTTAGCACCAACTTCCTAAAAATAACCTAATCATTGACATAACACATTTTGAAGACGGTTGAATTTTTTGAATAAGGTTGTTCATTTTGAGCTTTTAAGTGGCCTGAAAAGAGTTAGTTTAGTAGGCAATTGAACATAAAAAATTGAAAAACTTTTCATCTATTTATATAAGAATATAAGTCATGACTCAATAAGGGAACTATTTGTCAACTCCCTATTATATCTATTTAAGATCCCTCCCGGACAAGACGTTCGTGTTCTGCACTGTTCCCAACTGAGAATGAGTTTTCATTTTATACATTAAATATATAACTTTGTCTGGATGAAATTTCGTCAAAAGTATATCAACATACATAGAAATACAATATGTTGTCTTCTGGAAATTATGTTGTGATGGATCATTTGGGTTCATAATTTTGGGTTTATGGTGACACATTTTAGGTAATATGATGAAAACTATCCTTAAGTGAATAATTTAAAGTAATAAGATCAAAAAAAACATAACATAAAATACCTTATTTTACGTAACAAATGATGTGTTATTACGTGTTTTGAGTAATTTCAAGGTAAATTACACTTTATCGCTTCGACTTATGATATATTTTTGTTCCGACTTTTTAGTAAGTGAAGACGATATATTTCTCGAAGTGTCCGTTCAATTTTAAACTTTATACCGATGGCATAAAGTTCATTTTGTAGACGTTTTTGAGGCATAATTTATCAATTGGGATAGAATCTGTCGTTGTGTGATATCCCAGTATCTTTCTTCAAAGATGGTGATATTTTTTCGTTAATAAAGTAATGTATTTTTGCGGAGGTTTACCATGCGCATCTGATAAAAACAAAATAAAGCGCCTAATAAGGTTGTAAGGGTCTGGTTTATGTTTATATTATTACCACATGAAACGTTAACCTGAACTGTCATATACACCTATATATTGTATACATACGAATGTCATGTAATATAATAACATTTGGTATCTATTGTACATTTTAAGTAATTTTCCTTAAAGTTCAAAACCGAATGGATCGCTATATAAATGTGCAGTTGTAATAAAACCATAAAACAGCCGTTCAACCACAGTTCGATTTATTAATTACTTTTAGCGGTTATTTCGTCATATATCACCATAATAAGGATTTGGTTTTCATTCGTATAGGAACATATTATAATAGGAGCTGTTATTATGAATATAAATTAACTATGGCCAACGACTTTTATTCACGAGTCGCAGAGGAAAGCATTGTCCTGTTTGGAGCCACCTTTATACATTTGTATATTATTTTTATTACACGTAAAAGCAAATAAAGCCATCGTAAAGAACTTCATCGGTTATACGTTGGCCAATCAGTTTCTATGCGATTTGGCATTACCGAATGATTGATTGCTCACAAGCAAATGAAGTGTGAATTTTCTATTACACATATTGTAATAAATTTCAAATTCAAAGGTAAAATTTGGATATTATAAGCTAACACGATTTAAATTCGCTTACGCTATTTAATGAAATGAATAATTTAAATCAAATGCTTTGAATAGAAAATGTTATTAATGTAACAAACATTTTATGGTGAATATATTAGTATAAAATTATAAATAAGAATCAATGAGCATGGTTATTACCATTTATTTACATTACATGTACTTTTCTCTATTTCTGTATCTATCTGATGGTCTTAGAACTGGACGGTAAACGATCATCTTACTAATAGCATGTTCTAAGTACTCGTTATATTTTCGTACTGGTAATGAAATTAGACAAGTGACAATAAAGTAACCATATCTAACAGAAGAAATCAAATTACGGGCGTCCGAGTGAATGAATGAACGAGTGAGCCGCTGAATGATTGGATTATTTCCGATCCGTCAGCCCATTACGGGTTAGTTTTATTTATGCAAAAAAATGTTTATAGAATACCAAAAAAATGTTGTGTAATAACGCGAATTTTTAAGAATTGATTTCTTTAGCAACTTCATAATATTGTAATAAAAGGTATCCCTTACCGGACAAATTGTATAGAAATAGACCAAATTTACGCGTTAATAAGTCACAAATCAAATTGCCGTCTAGTAGGAGGTGCCTTTTTTATAGAATTGTGGTTATTTGAATTTATTGATTTAGGGTTGAGTGATTTATGAAAAAAGGTACAATGTTGACCTTGTGGATTGAGCGTGAGTCTCTCATCCCTGAGGTTTAAGGTTCTAGAAATCGCGTGAATCTCTTACTTTGTTGCAGTTGCTTAGCACATCAAATAATTAAAAAAAAAATATTAAGAAACATTGTCAGTGAAACGTAGAACAAAGTGGGCATTATTTTAAAAATGCAAAAGTGAATAGCGCCATAAAGATAATAGGACGTAAATTAACAAAATTTCGGCTTCGACAACCAACCCATAATACATAATAATTTATATTTTAGACTGATTAAACTCTACGCAATGCAATTGGATGCAAAACCGCGGATTAGCGGAGATATGGATGGATATATGGATAGTAGATGGATGTGTTTGCTTCTATGTGGCTGTTTAACCGTTTATTTAAATTACATTCATATTTTAAAATTATCTAGCTAATCATAAGCTTTACGTTTGTATTTACGACAGGCTTTAGTCTGTGTGTGTACGTGATTTTGTGTTGGTATTTAACTATAACAGCTTCTTGAGAAAGTTTTTGATTCTTTGTACATGTTTCTTGTACATTTTTAGATTGCTTTTATAAAAATTAAATAAATTGTACTTTTAATAGATTTTCGAGTGTCTGTTACTGAAATGGTTTTAAAAGCTCTAAAAAGTTTTTCGTAGTTTCGTGGAAAGCTGTAGATAATTTCTGTAACGTGAGCTTTTCAGTTACCTATGACAGAGATCGTTAATCGAGAGTCGTGCATTGTCTAACATTAATTATAAGATATACTTTTAAAATAATTCAGTCGAATTATAAGAACAATGTGAGTACGCTTGAATCAAAATACTCTTACAAAGAAATAACATTTTTCTGTTTAATTCAGCAACTTCTTTGCATCCCATGTACACGAACGCCGAAATAAGTATGCAAGGAAAAGCAATTACTGTTATATGTTACCGCTAAAAGGGATCAAAATTGCCTCAATCAGGTATCGAACCGCTGACAGACGCAGAAAGGGTGCTAACAAATCAAACGGCAGCCTAACTCGCTTAGTTAGAATAACGTTGGCTTGTGGGGCAAGCTTTGAGTTAAATAGTAAACGTTCTATACTCTATACGTTTTGATTATATTTTAATTAAATTATTTCAAAGTGAATGCAATTCTTGTATGTGCAAAAAATCTGTCTGTGATCTGTCAATACTTACTAGTAAAAAACGCATAAACCATCCTAAAATCTATGTTACTTGTCTTCAGTTTTCGCGCCCACATGTGACTTACACGTGAATAATATTACAAGTTACACAAGTTTATTGAGTACAATATTAGAAAAATATTTCCTACAATCCTAAACGCGTTTGCCTTAAGCCATACATAAGTTTTGCGTCGTAAGCACGCATTAGCAGTTTTCCTCCAGCGCCATCTACGAGCTAGGTATACTCGTTTGTTTGATCGAAGGGTCGATTGTGCAAATAAGAACGTGCATGTTCAATTACATATATTGAATATACATGTTATTATGAATATTTCTTTTAGTAGGTAACAAAAAATCTTTTAAATTCTAATTTATTGGCAGTTTGAATAAATGCAGTTAATGAAATTAGTTTGTCAGATATAACGATTGAACAAATTTCTGAGAAACAAACGAAAAAAATTAAAAATTCGTTTTAAATAAGTTCCAACTCTCGACGCGAGCGGAATTCGTCAGACGTCTAAACGAAAATTAGCGAAGTTTGACAAATCATTAATCTTAACGGCACAATTTTTAGATGTTTTCATTTCGAAAGAAATACCGTTTTCGAATATTTTTATCAAATATTTAATTATGAGTTTCTTTTCTCTTCTATAAGTATTTAACCATTTTACTGACAAAATTCTTTACATTCAAGTAAAATTCTTAATACTCTAAAGTACTCAAACTCGATGTTAACAATTTGTACAGTATTATATTAATAATAGAAACCATGTGTGTAACCAGCATTTTCTTTCTTTTGCCGCTGACGCATTGAACAGCAGGCATTGAGGTCTCTGTCTCAAATGTCCATCAAAGTCAAAATTGTAGTTAAAAAAATAAACTTTAACCCTGCATACAAAGTCGCGTTACTTTGGATGTATCGTTTGTTTGTCCAGTTGGGTAAATTTTTTTCAATAAAAAGTACAACTGTGTATAGACTCTTGCGTATTCAATAGAAATTACACAGCACCGACTTGATGTTATTAATACGTATTAGTAAAGAGAATTTATTACGTGAATAACATGACAGCGTTTAATTAGATTTTCGGTTTTTATTAAAACTAGAAAAGACGACAGCTTGTACACTGGTAACAATAAAAATCAATCGTAAAGAAAATAGATCGCTACGAAATGTAGCGCTAATATTGTCATCGCGTAGCAAAAGCTACGAAAGAGTAACTGCGGCGTAGACATCCTAATCCCGCTGAGAATGCTTAATATAAATATCTAGGATTTCTACTTCCACGCAACAGGAACAATAACATCTGTTTCTTCATTCACTATCCATGGTCGATTATTATGTTTTAAGGAAAATAAGTGTAAAGGAGTCATGGTACACAATTTATTTAGTGAGTCTAGCGTTTAACGTCGTGTAGTACATCGAGTCCTACTAATCTAAATTTTACGACAACATTGTATAGATCGCCATAAAGCAGTCATAAAGTGTTGGGAAGTTAGTATATCATGTTTATAGCAACAATAAAATGGCCTTATCGCAGAGGCTTTCAGGTGATTGACTGATAATGTGAAATGTGTTTTATGACGGAGTGATAAAGTCCAGTTTTTAACTGTATTAATGTATAGTTGAGGGAATCAAATTTTATTAAAATACTAGCAGACTCGGCCAAGCGTTGCTGTAGCTAAGGTTTTTGTTTTACATAAAACTATTCAAGGAAACGGTAGGAGAACTTATGTGAAAGTAAGATAGCTTATGTGAAACGTTGGTACTTTTAACACAGCGTCATCTGTTGCAGTTGCGTCAAATTATAAACAAATAATTTGCAATAAAATAAAATTGCGAGTATAATTAAAGATTTAAGATATCCTATCTTATAGACCAGACTGCTCACGGTATGGTCACAAACATCGTTACAGGAGATTTATTTATAATAAGATTGTAAAACACAACTGCACATTATTATTTCGAACTGTCTCAATGATACATTCTTACATTTGGATTGTAAAATACGTATAACGCAGCATAACACATTTATCTCGGACCTACAACCTACCAAATGACGATAAACAGTAAAAAATACCTTTAAATCCAATAGAAAATCGTGCCAAGCATAAAACTTATAAGTAACTTAAAAGCATTTTAAAGAGCGCCAAGTACATTTTCAATCAGCGTGAAAGTTTAAAGTTAGAGCTATTCAAAATTAATCGGTCGTGAAAGAAGTTTAATGTTTCCATGTTAGGTGTAAGTGCTTATTTCATTTAGTTTTGAAGAATCAGTTTTTATGAGTAACTACTGTAAAAGATCCAAGGCCAAAGTTAATAAGTGAAATTGAGGATGCTAACAACTGCGTTACTAAGGGATTTGAAATTAAAATAACTCAAGGGAATTTTTTAAAGTATTAGTTGGTAAAAATGTAAATCAGTTACATATTAAAGTGATCTTTCTTAGATGCAGATCTTTCAATTTTACCATCCTACTCACTACTTACAAATTTTGAATATTTGTAAATTTGGAGAGTAGAAAAATATTATGTATGACAAATTTCTTCTAAACTGCTTCAGTTATCACTTAAGGTTTAAGAAATAATAAATAAAAATATGAGTAACATCCTAAATAAAACATACTGTGAACATCTCGAGGTCGAAAGAAATAAAATCTTTTTTGACTTCAAAGAGCCATTCAGTATATCGTTTGAGTTACGTTTTGTCGCAAACTTTCCGAACTCTCAAATTGTCAATGACGTTATGTAGGCCGAGAAATGTTAACTTTTGTTCAATTGTCGTTTTAATGTCGAACGGGAATTAATTAAAATTAAAAGAGTCCACCAACACGGCTTGAAATTTAAGTTAAGTTTATAAATTAGCAATAAAAATATTTTTACATTTTTATAATCATATCTTTTTAAATTCACAAATTTTTTCAACTAGGAAAATACTAAAATACAAGGACAAATTTTCTGAACATATTATTATACTAAAAACACTCAACGAAATATTTATACGGTATGAAAATCTCAGCGAACGTACTCTATTTTTCCACTAACATTGGAGCTAGCATTTCGAAATTAAATCGACACTGGACTTTAATTCAACTGCACTAAGTAAAAACACTAAACTTCACTAGCGAAACTCAAGCCTACGGTGCTGCGATAGAGACTCATTTACTACAAACTATAAGAGTTTTACTTGAAAACAAGCGTGTAATCTAAATTAAAACTAAAGTACTTTAAACAGAGCATCTTTCAGATTGTCAACTTTTTAATTGGTTTCATTAAGAAAATAAATTACATTCGAAAATGTGTCTTATTGTTCTAAAAATAAATATCATAATATTGTGTAAGGCTTCGTTAGAGTAAGGGAAAGAAGGCTGTATTGTTATACATTTAAAAGCCATGTTCTAAAAATTGTCTTAATGGATTCAAAAGGGCGAGTCGTGTGAAATCGAACGTAAACACAAAAGATATTTGAAGCCTAAAAACGAATTAAAGGAAAGAATTAATTAAAAAGGCGCTTCTTTTTTTAGAAAAGAAATCTTTAGAATTAGTGAATCGTTATTTTTTTTCATGAATTCTTGCAAGGATATAAATTATACTACATTTTTGGTTCTGCCTGGGTGTTGCTTATTTTTAATGTCAAAATTAAGTTTCTTGATATTCAATTCATTGACTTGTACGATTTGAATAAAAAACTGTCAATTTGCCGTTTCGCTTAAACTTACCTAGCAACCTACAGGTAAAGATCTCTGATTTAAACCATTTACCATGAAGACAGCTGCTTCTTACTAAACCGAAAACTGATATAACTTATGAATTAGATAGGTATTTTTTATAAACTTACGAACAATTTATTGTTCAGAGTGCAGTTCTCAAATAACGGAAGAAACTCTTAATCTTCGTATTTCGTTTTACAAGATGCTTGGAAGGAGCTGCAACCTCCAAAAAATTGCTGTAGATTAGACGGAATGTATCATGATAATGTAAACAAAAGTTTAGCCTCTACCAGCTGTAGACAAAGCGAAAGTGCATGCCAATTTGCATTTAAAATAGGTAGAATATTTTCGTAAAATTGACTTTTTGTATTCATAGTTACGACCTTTATATGTATCCGTGTAATTATGTGGTTAAATATTGGATTTTATCAAATGCGTAAATTAGCATTAACTAAGATGGTGTATTAGTCTAATTCCACCTTTCAGATTAAACTTATTACTTTATTTAATTTTTCTTACAAGGCAAGACCTTATGCGTTTTATTTACTCAAAACGCCTGCTATAGTATTGGTTATGGTCAATACATTAAACAATAAGGATTGCGCTCATTGTCCATTTTAATGTTAATCGAATATTTTAATTGTATTTCTCTGTATAAAAGGTTTAAGGTCACTCAAATACTCAAGAAATAATCAAAATTACTAAGGTTTCGGTTTTCAATACAAAATGAGTGACGAACATATTTCGTTCTATCTATGTACAACATAACAAATACAAAACGTACAATTAAGTTGTGTAGGATAAAGGAAGACATTAATGAATTTTGAAACAATATTATTATATTTATACAATATAAATTAAATGAATTGAAAATATGCAAAAATCGCAGAAGATATCTCTTAAAACATGAGGTATAATAAATTATACATTCTGTTTAACAATTCAAACACGGCGTCTAAGAATATTGCGAGTCGATTCTCTAAACTAATGGCGTTTCCATATTAATCGCGTTCCATCCACTTCAAATCGCATCTGTAAGCAGGAATATTAATATTTTTAAGACGTTCTGGCGGAAGATAATTCTTGTGTAAGATAAAATCTTACAAATACGTTTTTGACATTGGACTTTCTTTTATTATCCAACTCAGCTTTCATTCGTATTCTAAATTTGTAAATTACACCCGGTAAAGTTTTGTAAAATCTTTTGAGTATTAAACAAACTATTAGATAAATAATGTTTTGCATAGGCATATAAATTATATTCTAACCATAAAGCTCAGGAAATTATTGAGATAACTATGTTACACGCTGTTTTTTGACTGTCTAGGCTACATTCAAACATAAGGTTCCAACGTTAGAGACCCGCTGCCCGTCTGAAATGCCATAGAACAATTTTTAACAAAGTTCCTTATCTCGACGCGTCATTAATAAGGCTCCGAGCGGATTCTCGGCATAAATTCACACTTAACGACACCTGACAGCCTCCCACCACCGGCTGCTTCAGACGACGAGCGACTTTTCTCCATTTTCTGATATATTTTTTTGTTTTAAACGCCCTGAGCCTGTTAATCTAAAGTTAATTGTATTGATAAATTTAAAACTATTTTTTTGTGAGGAAAATTTATGCAATTTTTTTCTATTATAAAAGATATTTTTTATTAAGTACATGAAACGTTTACGAACCTCCTTAATGTATGTATTGGAGCATACATCTATCGGTCTTTATCAATTCGAATTCAGTTAACTGAGAAAAAAGGCGTCTGGAATGTAATTACAAACCGCATCTCCCCTATGCTCGTATGTAAAGTTTTCGAATAAAAAAACTCCGATTTGAGTTGAAGTTTGCATGTGACATTTATGATCACTCACACTTATTTTATTTCACTTTGGAAACATTAATACCTTGTTAACATGCAACCGTTTTGCACTCGCGATGAACTTGAAGTCTACCAATATATTTATCTAATTTAAATTAAGGATAACATTAATGATATTTACCCTGCATTACTTGTTCTTTATCGAAAAATTTTGTAATTGTATTATTTATCTACTAATGGCCATAAGACGGTTCCAAGGAAAAAGGCAAAGTTAAAACAAGATTTGAGTTTGGAATAAAATATGCTCATAACCGAGCATTAAACCCAGGGCTGAAACATTCTCATAACTTGGAGCTAACACGAAGGCAGAGCAGGAAGTGTTTATCATAGTTAAAACCAAGCAACACTATAGTTACCGCACTCATTTCCATTCATACAAGCTGTAAATAGATAAGTAGGTCGTGATTACAGCGTGTGGGGTCGAAATGACCCCGTAAATTCAGTGTACGAGGCTGCAGCTATCTCGAGGTGCTCCGAAGAAATTGTTCTATAGTTCTCGCTATCTTTATGTATCGCTCTGAGATAGTGGGAATAACTTGTCTTTAACAGTTATTGTTATGTGGGCTGAGGAAGGGATTCACTTTTTGTACAACTTCTGACATCCTTTTTTGAATTTATATTTGACTAGCGACCCGCCCCGGCTTCGCACGGGTGCAATGCTGAATAACTAAATACACAGAAAATCTGTGAACGTTGTATATAAAAATGTGGGTTATCCATAAGAGATAGACATATACCATCACGGACTTTTCTGTAGATCTTTTCAATTTGTACAATACTTAGTACTTTATTTTGATAAAACTCGTAGGGTTCAGCCTGCGTTTGCAATATAAGCGCAAAAAATTTAATTACTTACGACATCACATTAGAAACCTCAAAAATAACAATACTTCTCCACTATTTAATGGATGTTATTATACATATAAACCTTCCTCTTGACTTAGGAAGTTATAAACTTCCACTCTATCTATTAAAAAAAACCGCATCAAAATCCGTTGCGTAGTTTTAAAGATTAGAAAGCATACAAAGGGATATAGGGACAGAGAAAGCGACTTTGTTTTATACTATGTAGTGATATCCATTTACATTTATATATTGGTGGTAAAATTTCCCTTACAAGGCAATATGAGAATGGCAGAGGAAACTCGTAGCGTATTACAGGAAGTGTCAAATTTCAAGCGGTCACTCGAGTTCTGAGATGGTGGTATTTATTCCTTACTGGTTCGCATTATACTCAAGAAAAAGTTTTCGATATGAAATCATTTACGAAAGCTTTTCTTAAATGGGTCTTACAGATTCAAAGCCTGAATTTTTTAAATAAATAAATTAAATATGCTTATTTTTCTAATCTAACTTTATTTATTGATATAGATGTAGACTTATGTGCGTCAAAAACTATATAATTCTGTATAACTTTTATTATTTTAAAAAGTCAAAAGTCAAAATTTATTTATTCATATAGGTAACATAATGTACACTTTTGAATGTCAAATAATGAAATATTAAATGATGACAGTAAATAATTATTAACTGGATGGATAGATAAAGTGATATAAATCTTTATATATGCGTTTTATTTCTAGGCGTAAAAAATTAAATTTTTGCTGTAGTAGAAATGCTAAGCTTAAATAAAAGAAATCGCGAGAAATGTCAAGTAACCTCAATTAATATAAAACGGCGATGAAACAAGAGTGAAACCGACCACAGTGAGCCTTTTCCAACCGGATTAAATCTAGTTTTAATTGGAATTTTCATGAACTCTTGCTTATAATGTTCGATCCGTTTACGACAAAACTAGAATTTATTGTTGTATATCATATCGTATTTGAGAACTGTTAGGTACATTTAATACAGTCACGATAAATATTTGTGCGAAGAACTTTAAACGGCTTTGGAAATTAAGTAGCCCATTTCTGATACTTACACTTAAAGTAAGTAACCATTTAAATAAAAATGACCAGAAATAAATAATTATTCAAATAATCAGATATTTTTAAAATGATGGTACGATTGAAGTGCCATCCTGCGACCTCAATCTCAACACAATGATAATTCAGGCGTATCTCAAGTGGGGTTAATGAACTGTCACGTATACCATTGTCTCGGTTAATTATGTGAACCGCTCTGTTAAATAGTGATTGCTTCGACATCGTAACTGCCACCACTACGGAATCATATTGCCTATCTCATAAACTTCTCGAGACAACTTAAATAATCCCTAATGTTTATGTATACAACACTGTAGCCTATTAAACCGAATGAAACATGTAAAGCAAACAGTGTCGGAATCAATGACTTTAAATGGTTTAATTAGGGCTAAAGAAAGACGTCATCTTCAATTTACCTAAAAACTTTGAATTGTTTTTTTTAAATTAATGTCACAATTTTAATAAAAACGTACCGAAAAAGAATATCTCGCGATTCCAATAACGTAGCCTCATAATGAACGATTGTAACGACTGTAAATAAAAGACGAGGTTTTAGGGAATTACTGAGAGACCCTCTTACATAACAAGTGAGACAGATTTTGTTTTCAAATATTAAATAAATGTATTTTACCGAATCGAGATATTCTTATTGCGTGGCACAAGTCACAAAAGACAATTTTCCGCCGAAAGACTCGCACTTAAGGAGTAATGATTTCTAGCCATTGTCCAATTCATATTGCAGTAGACTGATATTTTAAAACACAATTCATTAGTTGACAGCAACGTAAGCTTATACAAATAAATTTTAAACTATAAGGCACTAAGAGAGTGTAAGATTTTAAAAAAATAATTTAAAATATCTTAATCTATACCACTTGCGCTTTTAAAATACTGATTAAGTAAATATACAAGGCTAGCAGGTGTCATATTTGTATGTGATTATTTTTAGCCGTTGATCTGAATGTTGTCTAAGCCTTGTTACACGCAACGAAAACGACTCGCGACAGGCAAATGAGCGTTATTGGGAGTCGGGAGATAACAAGGACGTTATCTCATTGATGTCTTCACTTAATTGGCGCTGGCACTTCGTAGAAAAATATTCTACTTGGATATCGTTATTTTCGCATTATGATACATTCCTCTATCTATCTGATGTAGAATTGACAGAAATTGAGCGTTATCAATACTAACGAGGGTTTGAATGCAAATGTTTAAATGCAAAGACAAACTAGATATAATTTATAAATGATAACACGGTTTATTGCTTATTACGTCATAATTTCAATTCACTCATAAAATTCTCTTAATACAATGTTGAAAAGTGACTTCAACTTAATAATTATCTATAAAACGTACATTTTGACTCGCAGTTCATTAAACCCTAGTTAAGGCCGCAAACACAATTCTGAGAACGATTCCCACGACGATTGTTTCAAACAGGCACATACCTTCACACTCGAATATATATTGTATTCGAGAAAGTTAACGCGCAAAATCGATCAAAGCAAAAACCACGATTAGTTTTTTCTTCGAGTCACATTTAAGTTTGTTTCTCTGTTATTGCGAAGATAAAATATAATAAGGCTTAGTATCTACATGCTAAATAAACATGATGTTAAACATAGGGTGACTGAATGGTTAAAGTCATTAGATTATGCTGAAGTTGAGGATCTTTTGATGTACCCTAGATAAAGCTGCACGCACCGCACTGTTACCTACACACACACACACACACAAATACACACACACACACACACTCACCACACATTTCTTTCATTTCATGAATCACAGAAATCACAACTACATTCTTGTTTACAAGTTTGCTTATAAATATACCTATGGTACGAAAATCTTTTTGCTATGGAAGAGCGTGGCCTTCTAACACAGGTGTTTTTACACTTAATTGAGGGTCGCAACCATGGAATGTTTTTTTTTTTTTTTTGTACCGTTTTTGAAGAAATAAAATATTTTTCATATTTTTCATTTTTCATTTTCATTTCATTTTTCAATACACATCTATACTTTATTATAAATATGTTCTCAAAAATAGGTGTATAATGCGAAATGTACGAAATAATTGTTAGCTAAATGTTGTCCTAATCTATTCCGTAATCCACACTCAGATGAATACAACTTTAATAATATTGGATATATTTAGAAAATGAATTAAAAATACCAAAGAAAAGTATAGTCCAAAAAAATATAAAAAGCCATTCATGTTATTATTACATAATAATTTCATATGTGTGTAAGGTTTACTAGGGGAAAATGAATAAAATATTTTTTTCCTTTTAGTCCTTTTAGATTTCCATGTGCCTTTTTTCTATAGACGTTCCTATAACCGCAAAACTGGATAGAAATCACTAGGAGATAGATCTCCCAAGAATTCTAAGCATTTGAATGGCAGGATCACTATATGATACTATGGATTTGTATTGTGTGGACGGAGACATTATTTTGCCACGTCGTTGCTTGGTTATTCACGCAATTATGTTATGTATCCTACGCACAAAGTCCCCAACATATTGGTTCCATGAAAAACACCACATGATGGGGGATGGAATCGCCTTAAATTTCTTCGTAGTTTCTTTTCCAAGTTTAGGATTGTTGTTTCGTTTCCGGATTATAATGGTGGTGCACAGTTAAAAATCAAGCCAAAACTCGGTCAAGGTAAAATTCTGCGCGTCAGAAAGCATTCGGGGCACCCAGCGCGCTGACACTTTTTTCACACCCTAATCAAATTAAATCAAATCTTCACCTATAAAACAAACAGTAACAGGACGATCGGCTAAGTTTTAAACTTTTGAAATCATTTGTTCAGTCACGACTGATGCTAGGCGTCCCGCGGGGTTCGCTAATGGAACTCAGCCCAACAACATGCAACCGTAGAATGTGGAGAAGCGTGATGTTGCTTTCAACCCTTGATTTGCCAGCTGCGTAGTAAAAACTTCAAGCAGTGATATTTTATTACCTAGTGAACTAGAATGTTACTTATTTGAAGAAAAAAAATTAATGAAAAAAAAACGAAGGACATTTTAGTGAAGATATAAAATCGCACGTTTCAAGTTTTCACCAAAGCATCATTCAAACATTTGTTACAGAAAATATGAGTCAATCAAATATTTTAATCGGCCAGAATATAATAATACTTTGTTCTAGTTGACTTATAATTTTATTGTAATAGATCGTCTGGCTCATGCCTTCGCTTGGTGAGATCTTCTCAACCACCTAATATACACATCATAATATTCGGAAAAAGCCAATCATTATAAAATCAATAGACATTAGGTACATATATTTTTTACTATCCACAATATTCGAATGCCTCATCTGGCATGGCCTACACCACATGCCATAGAAATTCGGTGCTAATGGCACATCTATGCTAAAGAAAAGCACAAAGCCACATCTCACTTTAAATCCACAATATCAGCAGTATATCAACGTCATTGCGATCGTAAAAGCAGACAAATGTAGAGATGTGGTCGGAAGGACACCATTTGGCCGACTGCTTGTTCTGCTCTGTGCCAAGCTGATACAGCTCTGATGTATGGTTAGTAAGCTGATTTAAATTGATGTTTTAACCTAAATTTCACAAAGATGGGCCAGTTAAGGTGGCAATATTTGCCGCGGTTTTCGTTTTAGCTGTCGCAAATAAATTACTTAGCCACACTTGACGTATTTTGAATAATTAAGTTCTTTCTCTTGTAAAAATATTTACGATATGTAGATATTCGTAATTGCAAAAGAGAATTTCAATTTTTAAATTGACGCACGGCCAGGTTGAGTGACTAGTGAAGCAAGTCTCAAGTGTTGAGTGGAAGTTGGAAAGCAGTAATAACATACGAACTTTCTCTATAATCCTAAGGCGATGTTTACACAGGGCCCTCTTCAAAAGCTTTCAATCGTGCGTGTTTGGGTGGTATTAGGATGTACTAGTGTCTGCGCTCTACTACACTTAATATATAGGAATTATATGCGATATGAAAAATAATATGTTCAGTATATATTTCATATTTAAATCAAGATCATCTGTCTCTAGCCTTTAAAGAATGGTCAAAATATGCAGGTCTTTTGGCAGAAAACTTGACTTGATCAGAAAACTGTTTGATAAAGAATAAGTATTGTTAGATTTTTACAAGTTTCCTTACTTTATTTTGATTTATAAATAAATAATACTTAAGTTTAGACAATTCTATTTAATACTGAGTGTTTACGGTAATCAATTAGGAATAGTCTTACTAATAAGTACTTAAGCTAAATAATTATCTATTCTTGGCAATCAAGCCCATGACTCCCAGTCAAACTTTTATGTTTTAAATGTTTATTAAACAAGTAAATAATGCTTAAATTAAATATTATTTTCAGAAATTAAATATTTTGTACAGAAAAGGGTGTGTATTATGTTATTCTAGAAACGCGTGATGCGGCTCAATTACCGACGTTGTTATTTCAACGAAAGGCTATTTTAACTCGCATAGATTACATCCGAAAACAAAGATTTTTACATATACATTTTTCCATTGTTATTATTTCCGAAATTTAACATGATTTTTCAAATGAATTATTGTTCTTAGAATAAACTTGCCATGTTTTTATCTGGAAATACTGTTTGTTTGAAAGATGAAAAATATGGTATGTTGTTATAAAATTGGATGTATGGAGGGCATTCAGTTTGTCAAGTTTTATCAGCTTTTTTCCCTTTAATGAATAGTATACTTATTGTCTACTTAAATAAGTAGTAAATTACTCTAAAATACTTAATACAAGAATAATTGACTACTTTAATAACCATGACGTCTCAAAAATGAATATATCCTAATTCTGAGTTAGGCAATCGGCGGAACCGCAATCCGAGAGATGTACTTGAATGAAGGCAACGCACGTAAACCCAATGTGTCCGGAGCTACGCCGACGTTTTATTACTATTTAATATTTAAGCGTATCTATGAGCGAAACGTTTCCTATTTGTTGGGAATTTTTGAGCTATCGTGTGCTATGACCTATATTTTTACCGTTAAAATAAAATGCATATACTGAATTTGCAAATAATTTTAAGTGTCATTAACAGAACATATCGTTGACATTGTCGTACTTATTTTCATTGCGGTTTATCTCAATAACATCGAGATGTTATAAATAATGTATAACAAAGTAAATTTTCTGAATAGTAACATAATCCCAGCACAAACGAATAACTCTTCAGATAATTTAATTTGAATTTCCATTATCGCCCGACCTTGAGACCTTTTGTTTCATTTAAGCGACGTTTCCTATTTATTCCCGCTCATCCCGGTACATCTTTCCAGTAATCTGATACAGCAATTTCGAAGCGCACAGATAGAATGACCTACGTCACTGTCTCCAAATCAGGGGAACATTGGCGTTCGAGCCAATCCCGAATTTTATTCTGCGAATGATTGAAAACAAGTGCCCTCCACGAATCAATCCGACATTTTACGCCTACTGATGACTCGAACCTTTTCCCACTCGACATAAACTCCAATTTCCCTTAAACAAGGATTGAATTAACTTGGGAATTTGGAAACGTTGCAAACTTTCTTTAGGCCGATAAGTTGGCGCCTATAGCTTTAAATGTAACGTTGAAATTCGAATGGCCACGCCGTTTCGAGGCTTGTATCCAATCAACTTGGCAAAATTGTATTTGCTGCTTGATTAAGCTTTATTTCGAGGTGTTAAGATTGAGTTTAGGCTGTGAGTACACTGTCGCGATTGCTTTTGGGTTGTTTTCCGAAAATTAGGTCACGTTTGTAGACAAAGGCTGGTTCACATTCAAACCTAAGTAACGTGATATATTTACGATTTTCATTCCTAAGAGACCTTTTCTTTCTGGCCATCGGTATTTTAAACCATGTAAAGTTAGCATTGTTCTTAAGTAATACATACAATAATATTTTTGTAGTGACTAAATATATTGTAAGTATTAAAAAAAATATACTCTAAAACTTAATAAAATTCTGTACATACTTTGGAATAATGAGTTTGAATAAAAATACTAACGTAATTGCATCATAGCTGCACATACAGCCTTCCCTTATAACAGAGATTTGGACCTATAAACACTCGTTGGGCCGCCTTTCTGATGAATCATGTCGACAGGCTCAAATCGCTTTATCTCGGGCCTCCCGAAGGGTGTAATCGCGTATTATGTGTCGAGAAAAATTAGTGGCGGCTACTTCATTTGCTGAATTACGCCGATTAGTTTCTGTAACACTGAGATAAGAACTGATGTCATGAATCTTGTTCAGAATAGAGTTGCTTTCCTCTATATATAATTATCGAATGTATTAAATCTACGTAGGCTTGACTTGACTAAGTCCACTCCAGGTCTTTCCGGCTCTCTTTGCTTCATCTGCAACTGTACGTCCATTCATCTGCTGGCTCAGCGGTGATTCTACGCAGCGCTCCCAAAGTTGCTCGTTAGAGATACCCAGAACACAACGGAAGATAGTGGTTGTCGTAGACTTGAAGCCGGTGCAAGATGTCGTCAGTTGTTGAACATGTTTACCCTGAGTTGACATGTCAACTTCCGTCACTGCCAACCTACGTAAACGCTCGTTTAGAGTTAACAATTTTCTATATAACGGGTAATATTCCGTTTTATGAGAATATTTTGTGACAAATTGAAACAGCGACGACGATATGAATATGTGTACCGAACACTGTTTGGTTTTTTTTTAATTAAAAGTTAAATTTTAAATGTGTTAATAAACTTGGTTAAAATAAAATAAAATATTTCAATTCAATAATTAATAATAACGTTTGATAATTTCCAAAATAATTAAAAAATTGGTAAATAGTCTTCGTAAGTTCAATGAAATTACTGAAACGACACTAGTCACTACTGAAGTGAGTTCCTTATAATAATAAAGATAAGCCGGTCGAAAGTCTTTCGAATTTATCTTCCGTCAACAATTTAGTTGTTGCAGTTGCATATCAAACTGCTAGTTCCTACTGTACTCACCTAGAAGCCCCCAAAACGCACATTATTTCAACTGATGGTGAGTTAGGATAAAAACGACTATATTTCTTTTCTTATTCAGCAAGTGGGAATTACAAACTCTTAAAGTGAGTCGTTTGACGCAAGTTTCATCTTAAAACTGATGACGTCTTGTTTAATTAAAAACAGATTAATGTTTCCACTCAAAACGCTATTTAAAACTTCTAGTCGGACGTTAATTAGGAGTTTGAGCTTCGTTCCCCGTTCTCAGCTCAGCGTTTTACAGAAGAGCTTTCGCAAGCTTTTACCTAATACGTTCTTTACAACTCGTCATATTGATTTCACGCTTGTATTTGAAATCTTTTAGTATGTTCAGTGTGGGAATTAGCAATTATTACTTTTTACTTTCTCTAGTCTCGTACCGACAGATTTAACTAAACGATAATATCTTTTTAACTACGATCATTCATGGAACTTATTCATATTAAATTACTAATTTAAATATTAACAATGGGAAGTTTTCTATCTCTTTTCTCTTTTATAAATTAAATATTAAAAAGCGCCCAAAATAACATTTCATCCGACTAATTTCTCGCTGAACATGTAAAAGTTAAAACTTGGCTTAAGCTGAGGCTTAGTTTAAGAAATAAGTTGAACTTTGTAAGTCGAGATAATCTTCGAGTTTTTTGCACGGATTACAGTTAAGTGGGCTCGGGAATGTTAAGTGAAGCGTGGACAAAATATCTACTAAATATTCAATTCAAGATATCATACATATATTTATATACTTTTCGCCATGCTTGCTTCCATACTGGTACGTAAAATTTGGTCACACGGGTTAAACATGTAAATATTCATTTTTCTTTTGTGATGTTTAATTTATATTAAATATTGTCATTTTCGTATTTATATACATAAAAACTTAATGTGTTTAAGATAATAACTAAGTGAAGAGTCTCACAACGCTCCATGCGGTAATTCACGAAACTGTGTTGTATATAATATAAAACAAAATCCATACTACCCACCGTAAAAACAATCTTGAGTAATGATAGGCACACGGTAGATGCAAAAGCAAAAGTGTTCAAGTAAACACAAAACGAGGCGGGCCAAAGCTCTAGCCAAAGTATGTATCAGAAAATGAATCCACTAATTGAAACCTCTGAAGGCTCTATACGTCACCTGCCTCCATTACCGCCAGACAGGTTTACGGTACCCTCCGGCTCTGTGACATACGATTCCCTCTGTTCGATTTACTTTTAACCAATTCTGAATATGTCTACATACATTTCCATTTTGTTTTAAGTAATTCTGATGATTTATGCTGTGAATTGGTATATCACATACTGGCCAGTAAATCTAAGCACTGAGTAACGATAGAGGAGCAATCGCGAATTATGTTCTTGTAAATATATTTTCTTCAGTAAATTATTTATAATATCATTCTTGAACCACTAAGCCAGTGCTTACGGTAGATGGCGTAAGGGACCAGCCTTCAATGAGGAGCATCAATCTCCGCGAGGATTAAGCAGCTCTTAATAAATGCCTCTCTGGATGCCACATACACAGAGAGCTGATGCGCGCTACTCGCAAATGTTTTATATTAAAAGTATATTAAATTACAAAAAATTATGAGAAATACTGTTTTTGTCTATTTCTATTTTGTTTATTACGTTATGAAATTTATTACAATACAAGCTCAATACAACTAAAAGATTTTTAATTTTGAAGGTATTTTGTAACATTAAAATGTGCTGGATATGAATATACAAATAAGTACTGGCAGACCTAATATATATGCCATATTATGATCAGATCAAATGATATATTTATTCGTGGGAGTTGAAAATCTTAACTCGTAGAGTATAGAGCAGAGGGTACTCTAGAGATCACTTCAAAGTTATTTCGTTTATAATCGCAGTTGGAACAATAGATTAAACTCGACTATACACTTGTACAGGGTGCTCGGAAAACAATAGGGAGCATAATTATTCTACTCTTATATCATGTACCAGATTAGAAACTACAATAAATGGGTCACTTTTTGAAAGTATAATATAAATAAAGGCTGGTATAGTCGCGGAAAATTTATGTCAAAATGAACAATTTTTCTTATTCTCAGAGTCTATTTTCAACTCTGTTTGACTGTTCACCCAGTAACGATAAACATTTAATATTTGTTCAAAATGTTAATAGGGAGCATCAGTGTAAGCGTCGTTTGCAATACTATTCTCTACCTTAAAGATCGTTTCTACGTCAGCTATGTACAAATGGATTTCTTTCTAAGTGTGCAATAAACACTTATTCGTAGAGATAATAAAAAACTTAATAATAGTTTTCTTAAAATCGAAACCGTTTAAAATTTCTTAAATATTAGGTGTGTTTCTCGTTAATGTTACATAACAAGAATAAATGGTTGAAGTCATATTGTGTTAACAATATGACTTCAACCATTTTTTAATAATATAGCATTTTTTTATGTATATAGCTCATATTGTTAACAATATTAAAAACTGCCAACTGCACTGATCTTATTGCAGGCTTCTGCTTACACCGATCGACACGGTTTCGATGTATAGCTTCTGTTTCGTTTCGCATAAAATAATTGAATAGTAACATGACCATTAATTATAGAAAAGTCAGTCGTGAAGCACTGAGTAAATTTGACATTTTTATTTTATTTCTTCTGAAGCTCGATGCAGCATTTCTCAAGTGAGTCTCACTGATTACTGTTATAATTAAACTTATAATTGATTGACTTGCAAGGTCACATCGCAATAACGGTGTGACATAGGCCACATATTTAGAGGCGCATTTATGATACATTTCGACACCCTTCAGCCCTCTACCACGTTTCCCCACATTTTCCCATAAACGATACTTTACGACAATATCACTTACATTACTCAGCCATTTCATTATTTACCACGAGGCGGTAGGGAGCCCGCGATGTTAGCGTTTATTTAAATGAAGTGCTACTATCACAGATTTAATGCTACGGGGCGTGATTTTCTTGATATATTGGAAGATATAAAATACATTTTTGTGGGCGTATAAGAAATAATGTGGTTACAAATTATGTCTAGCAAGAGATAGTTATTACCTTGTTTTGTTTGGGGTTATTTGATGCTATATATTTCCGGTATCGTTTTTAGATTACGAAAAGAGCGATACGTTTCTTATTTATATATTTGCGTAAATCTTTAGAAACAAACTTAAACTATAAATCATATAGCATTCTATTAATAAAAGAGCACTCGGGAGGAGTACTAGTCGAAACTTTATAAGTTATTTTATCAATTGAAGCAACTTTGACTACAAAAGTTCTACTCCCACGTCACTGGCTGTTTCGGCCGAGTGCCCCCGAATGACAAGCATTTAGCTGTGACGTCACATTTCACGCCTGTCCGACCTCCAAAGCCTTCGCAGACAATAGATAGACACAGGCTATTAAGCAATATTCGACGTACAACTTAATCGATGAGCTAAGACGCCAAACTGATTTGGTGTGGACATTTTAGGACTCATTTCGGTATCTCGCGTATAATTCGGTATTCGCTACCAAATTTTTCTTTTTATATAGATGCGTGGTGATAGGGTTAGTAGTAGTAATATCATAATTGTGTGGGTTATTCATCATCTAAAATATTATAAGTATGTTTTTGATATCAGCGGAGGTACTTTAGCGTTTGTTTTCCAAATTCAGTATACTCATGAGTTTCTAAACATTGTAAACGAATTGACTTAATCTGGAATTGAACCTACGACTTCAGAGTTATACTCAATATGCATAACCAACTAGGCTACTGCAATAAATTTCACCACATAACCATGTACTTAATGGTTAAGTGGTAACTCGCAGTTGCTCTGTGTGGTATGCCGAAATAACTAAATCCCGAATCGCGCGGTCATCGAATACCAGACATCAAAGTGGTTCAGTGGTTTCACTTAACCATACATAATATAGTAAATATAAAGGTCTGTATATCTGGTCTGTAATAACATAAGAGGCTTTAAAACTAATCGTCTTAAAATTACTGACTTGACTAACTGATATTTTATTATTTTTTGGCAAAATATAAACGTGTAAGAGACTTAATTATATAACAAAAAAAGAACTATAAAACTGTTCAGTACATGATTAAGCATTAAATTCACATTCCTGTCATGGGGTTTTTAAAAGGCTAAATCGCTCCCTTCTCCCAAACCCTTCGTATGAGGATTGACCCTAAATTGTCGTCTTCGTGAGTGTAATCCAAATGTTAAACACTTACACCCCGTATCTCTGCAAATAACATTATTTAGAAAGCGGATTACCCAATGCTACTGACGGTTATCGCTCATTGCATTAAAATATCTCATTCACTCTCCCCCTGGATATTTCATTCGTTACTTTGATTCAATCGATAAAGCTCTGTAGCTACTCTTGTTGCATTTACAACATCAACATTAATTGGCTTATTTATAACCTATTTGTTATTTATAAATAAATAATGTTAAATAAAATACAACACAAATCACTCAATGGACGCTCTTCTAGTTAATAAGAGATTTTTTAAAGAATTGAAGAATAAACACTTCTTTTACGACTACTTAACATGGGTCTAAATTTCATGCAATTCTGATCATGCAAGTTGGGTTAGGATAGGTTAGTTCAGTGGTTACGCAAAAATGTATTCGATGGGTAACTATGTACAAGGAGATATATACAAACAATCCCCTTGCAATCGAATTGTCTCAGTCTACTACACCCGAGAATCGAAGGGATGACATCATTAACGCCCCCGCTGCATACGTTTCAGATTTTCGAGGGGAAACTATTTTAATATTCTGTCCAATTTAACACTTTCACGTTTAAGTCTAATTCTCAAACTGTCCGGATGTATTAACAGAATATAGGGCTGCAAAATTTTAATTTTATAAGTACTTTATAGAGAAGATCTACTATACGGTTGATTTATATAAATTGTAATAGTAATAACGGCATTTGCCAAACTTAACAGTGACTTAAGTCTGTATATAGTGATAAGTTATCAACGTGAGACAGGGTCACGTTTCACACATAACGTCTCTGTGACGTATGTGCCGATAAACACTATGTATTACTTTGAATGGGATGTGTGTCCGCTTAATCTGTACACAACCGTGTTCTAACTCATTTCATGAATGCAGTATTTTATCTTTCTATAAACCTAGCAATTTCTTCATGGTGGAGTTTTATCTGAATATAGGTGGGATCGATAAATTCGATGCATGCTGTATTGCGTTAGATAACAGATAACTACTACACATTTTATAAATACAATTGAATTTAAAAGAAGCACTGAAGTGCAAAAATAAAATTACTCAAAATTTGAATTTAACTTCTATCTAGTATTTAATTTATAATTATTACAGCTGGAAACCAAATTTTAGGTCACTTGAAATCTATTTTATTTCAAGAGTATGATTTAATAAACTAAACGTAGTTTTTGAAAGAAAGTGATATTCGATCTTATTCCTAAAAATGTGGTTCATGTAAAACCTCGCTACCGATCTTAGGCCTCTTAGTTGTGATAAAGTTGCGCCATTAAGCTTGTGTAGATATAAATTATTTATGATTAATTATCTTTGAAAAATGTTTCTTAGGAATGTCCATTATTCTTACATCTTTTATTATGTATTTTATTATTATGAGATTTCGTCTCGTCAAAGTTGAGAAAAAAGTTAATTTACATTTTGCGAAAACCCTTTTTATGTTGGCAGGGCGTGTACGGATTACATTTATAATTCGACATTTATTCTTTTAAAGAAGTTCTCGGTCGAAAGAACCGGTAAATAGTCCATAGTTAATAAAATATGTACGTCTTTATATATTAAAAATAAAGGAACGAAGCAACCTACTCTAAACGACTAATTTTTCGTGTTGGCCATAACCGAAACATTGACTTAATTTGATTCATCTTAAACGGTACATTACAGCTCGGAAATTGTACAGTAAAATTGGGTAGTCATTTCACAAATTGCATTTGACCTGCTCGGCATTAAATCTCAATATTATTTCCCCATATTTTAATATTAAACGCGCTGTTTCGGTATATTTAACAGGTAATCTTATGCGTGAGTTCGTCACACAAATTTGGTTAAAATCGATTTGTAGACGAAGTTTTTCTTAAGGCATTGCACCAGACGCTAAAACTGAAACACACGTTCACTGAAAACGTCATTTAGTGAATTATTCTAGTAGCAGCCTAACTAATCGATTGGAGTTTATATCGATGTATTCTTTCTGCTTAGATTTGCCTCTGTAAACGACTTTGGTATGTCTAAAACTTTATAAAGTAGATAAACCGATTTTAAAATGTATTTGAAATTTAAACCGTAAACTTTTAGTAATTTTGATTTTAAAAATATTTCTCTAGGGAGAATCCAATTATACCCTAATTAAGGCATTTTTTTTTTCAATAAAGTGTTAACTTTTGTTTTCGATGCGTGTAATTTATTAGGATTCGGTGAAAAAATTGCTTGGTTAAATTTCGTTCGTTATTTTATTAAGTGAAACAAAAATCTGTGAGAGAGGAAGAGATATTTCATTTGAACTTTGCAGAGGAAAATATTATTTTACATATTAATTTTTCAATTATTTATTTATTTATTTATTTATTACAGACATGGCTAAACTCACAATAAAATAGACTATAATATATACAATACAAAATTAATTAAAATAACATAAAACACAGTTTATTCTAACCCCAAATACTCACCAAGTAAGCAATCTTTAGGCAGTCTCAATTGATATCGGCCGCTCCTCGTGCCTGTTCCAATGTGTCAAATTACATTACTTTTAAACCGAGGTAAATGCCTGTTTTCTCTTTCATATCTAGATTTTAAAACCATTTATTAATTAACCTAGCAGATTTTTTTACAAGTTCAAGTATTGTACTTTGTATATTTGTTTTCTGAACATTAGGAATATTCGTAACTTGAATAAACAGAGGAGCTAACTCACAGTCAATCTGTGCAAAACAACCGTCTAGGTTTGAATTCAGTTATTTCAGTTTTAGTTTTGATTGATACAAAACAAAAATTGAAAAACTTTTCGATTCTGGCGTTTGTTAGGATAAATAGATTCTGTTCAAAATTTTCATCGCCATTTTGATATTTATTCTAGTAGTAACGTGAACGAAACTATTGTGTCTTTCTGTGCGGTAACACATATTTAACTGTTATTTTGCACTTTATATTGACCAGTTTAAGCAGCAATTTCATAAACAATGTGGTGATGTTGCCATTACAGAATAGTTAAGTGTACCATTATAACGCTTATAGCATACTTATTTGGAATAAATTAGTGAAATTGGTTACCTCTTTCAGCGTGAGCCAGAGAGCAGATGACAGCGAAGAGAAGTGTAAGGAACTTCGGCGCCATCTTGTCCACTATCACTTCATTACACTCGCACTACACCACACTAAAGTAAACTAGTGCGCTAATGTCAAGTTGCCACTTTACTGTTTACACCATTACGAAACATCTGTAAGAAAAGAAAACTATTTTAGTGATTTGATACCAAAGCGGTGCAAACTGTTCTTATGAAAACACTATGAAATCATCTCCATTTCCATATAATTTATTTTAATAATTAAAACATAGTATAATATATAAAATATGCTTTTCCAGATTACGCTGGATACGTACGCACAGAATACGTGTCAAATATAAATAGTTGGTCGCGAGCGCGCTTTATTTTCGGCCGACGCGTGGCCACATTTGCTCTTCCCATCTTTTAACGTGCAAAGCTAGGCCTCATATATTGCTAATATACTATATAAATTACGAATGTACCATTTGTTAAATGTATTAAAGTTGTATTAGCCTATAACGCATGAAATTCTATTTAATTTTGGCTGTTCTTAATTTAACTATAGCATGTTATATAATTTTTCTAGTGTATTTTAACTTTTATCCTTCATAATAGATGTAGATAATAATTTTGGCGATTAATAAAATAATGATAGTTTTTAAATGACAATGCAATGTAAAATAACTAATGCACACACATAATTAACCTAATTAGCCGGGTATTCATAGCTCCTACATCCGTACATTCGTTGAGCCCACATTGTTAATATTAAATCGTCTGCGACCACACGTTTTAGATATTTAGGTCAACCACGCTTTTTCATATCGATTCTTATTTTAAAAACTCGATGTCTATTTTACTCCGAACTTCAAGGTTCCTTTAAAAATCCCGACAAAGAAAACTTTAAAAATAACAGTCATGTTATTTTTGTAATTATTAGAAGATTATTTCCGACATATGTTGTATATTACAAATATATATTTAGATCTAATTAAGGAGAATAGTTATACCTACGTAGTTTTGGTAACAGCATTAAATAGAATAGCTACCCTGGCGGTAACCGCGACCCACTTACGTTCGCAACAATCATATGTTAGGGATTCGATTCTCAGCCACGTGATACTTATGTCGTCTAATTCATTAGATTTATTATTAGGCGATGTATAAGTGTATACAAAAAACTTAAATAAAACAGAAAATGGGTATATACTAACAAAACATTGTCCAAGGTATTTTACCAGATTTGGCTAAATAATACAATTGTTTCAATCAACTGAAAGGGCACATAAAATATGGCATGTTTGCGTTCGTCACCCCGGGATGCCTGGGATGTTCGAGTGGAGAATGGGCAACGGCATGAGCCACCTGTGCGTATTACGATACTAACGCCGGTTTTGATTTTAGTCGGGTTTGTGTATTCGACAGGCACCTAGGATTACTGCCTCTACCTAATGGCTTAGTCAGAGATTATGTGCCATTTCCAATTTGCACCAGCGCAGTTCATTAAACGAAAAATAATGTTGCTAAATTGATCAAATCAAAATCAATGTGATATATACGTACTCTTATATTGACTAATACAGTCAACTTTAAAATCCAACAGAAGTCCTGGTGTGGAGTCAGCTGAAAATAGTCGATTTATTAGAAAAATATAAAAAGCAGTGGAAAGGGTGGATTGTATCGCTATTCACGATGACGTGACAAAAGCCCGCCCACCAATATTAACTCTTTGTGGCTTTTTTGGGGAACAAGTGATGGCTGAACGACCCGTTTTGACAAATAATTCAGTTCGACGAATTACGTTTTCTATTTAAGTGTAATGGACTTCATAAATCTTTTATTAGTTCGAAAAACGTACGCTTTACGTCACAGTTATATTGAATTATCCCATGATTATAATAATTGTATCTTTTATAAGCTTATTTTATATAGTTTTAATATGGTTATTGGTTATAATTCGTAAGGTATATTACGTACATATAACAGTCATGACGACAGTAATTTTTAACACAATCACTAGTGTATTAGGAGATCGTGGATATTCACTTTGAAAAAACCGTGGTCCACAAAAGTTCACCAAAGAACATAAAGGATTTCTAGCAACACTGGGGATTATGGGTTCTTACTTATACTAAACGTATTTGGATGTATGTTTATCTGAAACGAGCTGTGATCTTTTCCCTTGGACCATCCAGCTCCAGTCCGGAAAGGAAACCGACACATAGAGCAGGTGTGTTGAAATTGTCTTTTTACGCTCCGTTTGTGTCACACCGTCAATACTTGCTACTGCAGCATTCGACCGTCGAATCACACGCCAAGACAATGTAACGTTTACGTTACAATCATAAGGTATGCAGATATCGTAACATCATGTTGAAATTATAACCGACGATTTCGGGGAAAATTTCATTATTCGTGAATTATGTTTGTGGCCTGAACAACAGCTCCGCAATATTTATAATAACCTAAATTAATATTTAATATTTTACTCAATACTTTAATCTGAGTTAACGTTTTATGCCCAATGTGGTATTAATACACAATTTGATCATGGGGACTATCTGTATTGTGTCATTTTAAAAGTGCCAACAATCAATAACACTTTTCTTTTGCCAAGTGTGAAAAGTGTATTTGGTTTTATTTTATTAAAAGCTCAATTGTAGTCGCTGGCCTATACACTGTTACCGGTAGGGCTAAAGGTCAGCATCATATGGTAGACGAATCAGTCTCCTTAAAGATAAGATTTGTGTTATGAGAAGATTATATCTCCACAAGAATAACTCAATGTCTGATATCATATTGTTGTTGAATGTTTTTTTAGTAATTAAGTATTGGTGGTCGGTTCTAAACTCAATAACGAGCGAATGGTCACGCCATAGTTATTTTGCTCCATTTTAAGAATGAAAACACGTATTCTATAGGAAAGCAACGCCGAATCACGTCATTATATCAGATGAAAGAATCATTGAATGGCGAAAATGAATCTTCATTGACCTAATTCCCCTTAAATGAAAGTTCCGTTCTATTTGTCTTTGAAATTCTAATTAAGGTGAGTCAGGGAGTATGCCGGTAGGCGTGCTTCACAATTTACAGAAAACCACACTTTTCACTAATTTACCTTAATATAATTCTTAAAAAAACATTTATTGTGGGGAACATTACTTTTGAATTCAAAAAATCGCTTACATAAAATAAAGCTGAAATTTTTCTAACCCATCCTCATCCGGTTGTGGCGCCCAGCGCTTGACCGCCGAAATCGTTCCACAACAGTCCCTAAGCTTAACCCTGAATAATGTACGAGTTTAATTGTTCAGGAGATTATAAATAAGGAGGGTTTCATTATACGAGGCCCAGCCCTTTCAGTAGGACTACCACTTCATTCATAATGACGGGACATTTCGCTTTTTGTTTCAGGCAATTTTCTTTAAATAGATGCAAGACCCGCACATGCCCGTGACATAATATAGCTTAACAATTAACCGTATATATATGATATTGTTGGACCTAATGAGCATGTGTACTAAATTTCGTGAAAGCATGTAATTTCCAGTAGACTGGTATTTGAAGTCGATACAACTTCTCGTACTTTTTATTTCGTTGGCTTCTTTCATCACAGATGGACTGTTTTTCGTTAAAAGCTGCCATTCGCCAAATTTACGGTTACCCTCCACCATCCACAATTAAGACAGTCCCAAAACGTTACATTTTCACAAAATAATGATAATTATCATTTGACTGAAAACAGACACGCCATTCGGCTGTAATTATAATAATGATTAGGGTTAAATTGTCATTAATTTTTTAATAGGTCTTAGTCTATTTACTACAGTCATCATTACTTTTACTTTATCGTGTATTACTGCAGCATATACATTGACGACCTACACGCCTATTTCCAATAGCCCCTATTCCATAGAGCATTAATTTTAGAATTCGAAACATCCATATACATCACGCACGAAATTAGACGGTGAACTGATCATAGCATTAACATTAATAAATAATGGAAAGTTGCGCAGGCTTTCTGTCCGCGGAGTGTCATTTCCAATGGACTAGATTGTAATTTTGGTACATTGCCAATTTTATAGGTATTTCATATAATTCGCTTTATCATAAAAAAAAATATCCGTTTCAAATCAAGTAGGACATTCAATTATTTTATTTATATTACGAAGAAAGACTTACAAAATAGATCAGTAAAACTGTAAGCAATCGATAAAAATCGGTTGTCTGTAAAGTCAGTTTACTGACGATAATAATTGAACGTGACAACGTCATAAGAAAATAGTCATGGAATGGTTACAGTTTTCAAAAGAAAATTTTAATTTTATTTGTTTGATAGTTATATACGAACGAGTGTGTCATACGCACATAGCCTACTGACTTACCTAGGGCTCAAACCTTTGACCTACGGGTTGTTGAAGCTGCTAGGCCGACACTGGTCTAAACTTTGAACAATACATACTATATAATAAACAGATTTTTATTTTCCAAGGCTGATTTTTCACTTTACATTGTGACCTTTTTGACACAAGGCTAATATACTTTTATTTCGATATTATCCCACAAAGTTGTTTCCAATACTATACGTATTTATGATACAATTAGAAGATATCATTTCATCTATCGGCCAAATTAAAATGAAATCGTCAATCCTGCAAATGACGACTCTGTTCCATACGTTATAGAGGTTATTATCGTTTTTATATCGCTCATAACTATAAAAATTTTCATTACTTTTGGGATTCCATTTTCGTAACATAATGGTATAAGTTATAAGAGTTTTATGTTAACAAACTATTTTTCCAGTAGCTATCCTCATGTTGCTAGCAATACATCATGTAATCATCATTTTTGTTTAATTTTCGCGTCAGTTATGCAGAGAAAAGTTAGGATCAGTCTAAGACAATGTTAAAGTTTTAAATTTGTAAAATGAAGGAAGTTTTTCACAATTTTCAGAAAATCACCTATTCAAGAAACTGGTTTTAAACTAATGAGCAATTAGTATTATGATGAGTCTTTTTATTATTCTAGAAAGAAAAGTTCCGTTCGGGTTCGTTTCTCGTACAAGTATGTAATAGCGTTTACAGTTTTATTAATTATATTAAACAGGGTCAAGTAAATGCCAAAAAAGCAGCTTTATATATTATGTCGCAAACAGTCACAGGCAAGCATAACTCTGTATAGGTTATTTCCCACTAAGTCTAATCCAATTAGTGTAAGACATATCGAAGCCGATATTCACAGTAATTTTACATATTCTGTCTGGGAAAATTATTTTAAAATTTAAAAAATAATAAGTACTTGAATTTAGCTAAAGAAAGGTAGGAAGTTCTAACCAATATAAATAAGTCAATTTAATAAAATAATTTAGACAAATAGGTCTATCGCCCTAAAACAAATACGCCGTCATTAATAATAATTGTTACCGGAGTTTGGACTTATGTTAAATTATGATAAGCAATCCTTTTGTCTCGTATCATCAAAGTAAGATGTGCGTTGTGTACGCCATATTAAAGATATACATCGGAATAGTACAATTCAATCCGGGAAAGTGGTGGCTGGTTTGAAGACGCCTCCAACAATTACAAGTTGTCGTTGTTGTTTAAGTTGGCTGTTTGCAGTTAGCTTTGTGTGAGGATTACATTGTGTAAGTAGATAATCCGCTTTATATTACTATAGCATCGTCACTGATTTAAGAAAACTGAAGAAACATAGGTTTAAATGGCATCTCCGGCTTAAAGTCAATTAACTTGGAGAAGCTCTTCGAGATGCTTCTTAATGCAAGAAATCCCTGTTTCTATAATAAATAAAAAACTGCCTTTAATGTTAATTCAAAACAGCACGAACTGATCAATATCGCAACAAAGTCCTTGTTTCAAGTTGACATCATCGTGATATCATCACTGCGAGCATCGTATGATCGCTCCCGCTTATGACTTGTTATGTTTCAGAGCTGAGGTCACCGTTGGCTGACCGCCAGTACGTAACTGACCGTCGCCGTAGCCTCGCCGTATTATTTCCACTATTTAGTCACATTTACTTAGTTTTAGTCATTACTATTTCTGTCTATTTGTACTTCTTTGATGTGAGAGATGCGTTTCCAGTTTAGTTCTCACATGACACTCACATTGCTAGACGCCTCGCAAGTGCATTGCCGGCCTTTTATTCGAAAAGGTTCGCAGGCAAAAACTATCTCAAATAACGCTCAGTTGTGAGACGACGGATGTCGAGGTGATTCGGATGGATATTTATTCTGCCTAGACGTCCATAGATAAAACTCATCTGGAAGTATTAATCCGAAAAACTCCTCTTTTGGAAGAAGATACAGAGAGACCCTACATCTCTACGCAACGCCAAGGGATCATGGCTCTTAGTTTAATACGGTGAATAGCCAAGACGATCCGGGGTTATACCAAATTAACATCTGTATGGTTAAAATTACTTCGAGCCATTTCACATATTCGAATCTGGTCTATAATAATCCTGTAATTTATAATTGTGATGACGTCAGCCGTTTCGTGCAACGCATCTCACGTTATTCATTTGATCTAAACTTGGCTTCGATTCATCGATTTCCTCAGGAAATTGGGAATATTGTTACAAAGCAATACTTCGTGTCTACATGCATATACATGCATAAGTACAGTTTCATGTGGTCTGCGGTTGCGTGGTAACAAAAGTTCCATAATTAAGATTTAAAGTCAGTCATTTCAGCCTGGTTTCATAATTTTGGCGGAATAAGGTTCCTAAGAAGGTTTTTTTTAATATAATAGGAGGCAAACGGGCAAGAGGCTCATCTTATGCTAAGTGACATCGCCGCCCATGGACACTCTGAATGCCAAGGGCTCGGGAGTGCGTTGCCGGCCTTTTAAGAAATAGTACCCTCTTTTCTTGAAGGACCCTAAATTGGTTCGAAAATATTTCAGTGGTCCCATGTAGCAAATGCAAAAACTATAACATACTAAGCCATGGCAAAAACTGCCTAAAGAACGCTTGATTGTGGAACGACGGACGTCGAGGTGATGCAGATGGTATTTTGTACTCTGCCTGTCTGCCGATGATGAAACGCAGCTGCAGGTATTAGTCAGTGCATTATTAAAATGCCAAGTAACAAAGGCGTAAGGAACGCAGAGTCGTAGGCGCTTCAGTTTTGTTTTTTATTTGTCGGTGTTTCAATGCTCTCTGAAACCGTGGAGTAAACAGTTGCCAACCATAAAAAACCGGAAAAATATCAAAGTATATATAAAAATTACACCTTCATTCCTTGCATACTTTATTTTCTAAGGCGTCTCTGAGTCCTAAAGAAGTTATAATATTCTTCTAAAATATCAAAGAAGGCTACACGAATCAACGGTACCACCGCTCAAAAGTGTTCGCATTTTTTGTATTCACAAACATCGTTCTGGCGGAAGCCTACGTCACTGCGCCAACCATAACCAACTGGATGTTGTAATATAAACAATAACTTTTTGTGTGGTTAATATTACATATACATTATTTTAATACAGTTTCTACTAGGGCCGGAACCAAATCACGGCACACTGTTGTGGCTTCTGAAATCCAAAGCTAATGGGATCAGTGACAAATCCGTTCAATCACCATTATTTACATAATATAATTAATGTAATCTCTAATTAGCCCGCGATAATCAGCACCGCGATTATCCATTCACGCTAGTCTTAAATTAATGATTGTGTCACACATAACACAGATTGCTATTGAACATTCACTCAGCGTTCAATTTTAGTCTTTGGCTCCATTTTACAAATACTAAATGCTGTACCCTATATCCCAAATTAAAGCCAAAATCTTTCCCTAATTATCGTTTGATTAGTACTTTTAGCCTTTTATCCTTCGCGCCAATCGGACGTTGCAAGAAGCCGCTAGGGAACAAGAAAATTGGTCGGTTTAGTTAGATAAAGAGTTGGCCGTATCTCTTGAGTATCAAATAAAATTACAAATTACAATTAACCGAGTCACGTGAGAGGATGGAACATGAGCTTAAGACTTGACCTACATTTTGTGCATTTGAAAAATTCACTAAAGCGTTTTGTTAACGAACGGTTCAGCCGGGAACAGGCTGGTTTCATTTTGCCTTTGAAGCCTTCGTCGACCATTCCATACAGCCGATGACACGATTTACATTTTGAATTAAATCATTTACTATTTTTTTAGTTTTTATGCATCTTTTTCAAAACTGCCGTAACTAAATTTAGATGTTTGATTTTTTTTAGGTTTTGTTTTATTAATGCAATTAAGAAATATTTTTAGTTTGAATCTCACGTAATTGTAACAATGATGTCGTCGTGTATAAATAGCCTTAGAAACATATAGAGCATCAATTTGCACTGGGTCTCCTCTTGCAAGAGAAAGAACAGCCATATGTATATAAGTACAAATATATACTATATTTCGAAAATATTTTCTTTTCTGCATATAAATATTCAATGAAATTATTTTATTATAATTTCATGTTAATAACAACTCCAATCATAATACTTTCAGACGGCCTATATATAGATCTGACTAAAATTAAAACTCCACAAAAAAATAACAGATAATATATACAAAAACATTTAGTTTCAAAACGTACATTACAAAAAGCATAAATATGTAAATATTATATTTGTAAATTTGATCTTTAAAATTATTTCTAAATAGAGTAGGAATATTTATTCACTAAGTGCAATTTGTCTTTTAAATAGCTCTCAATAGACTAATTAGTTGAATTTCATAAAGGGAATAAAATGTAGGGTGAAGGTTATTTCAAGAGACACTTTTTTAATATAACATTAAATTAAAAATTAGAAAAATTAGGTCGATGAATTCGCTGGCACCATTCACCGATTGCAATGGCGTCACACAGAAATGTTTTAAAATGTTATGCAAACTGGTTTTAGATGTAATTTGGATGAAAGCTATTAGCTTATTAATAGTGTAATAATGATGGCGTTTTGTAGGTCTGTGTCTTTAATCACCATCGTGTATCATCAGGTCAGCATTGGCGCATAATTGCCGATTTAAGTCTTACTGCTACCAATTTGCATTTTATTCAAATAATTAAAATGTTTTAATGAACCGGCCAATTAAAAGCGTGGAAAACTGAAACTTACAGCATACCAAAAAGAGTTTAATATTTTTTTTACAATAAAACAAGTTGCCTTAATTGAGTAATACCTACCACTTTAAATAAAACTCAAATGTTAGGAACGATCAATGTGGGCGAAGCGGTGAACTCGAGTTGGGAGGTCCGCGTTTTCAGCTCAGATATTTTAAATTCTTGTTTTACGTCGAAGTCGATTTTTATCAAAGCCTAAGCTTCTGTAAGGCTTGTCAACTTAGACAAATTCATTTTCGCTGAAAAATGCCGGATTTTTAGCTTTTTCAACTACGATTTTACAGACAACTTAGCGCTAAAATTATGTGACAAGTCACAAAGCGACCTTTTATTACATGTAGTAAAGGTAATAGATAAGTGTGCCTTGCCAGTATTTCATTTTCCTTTTAATCTCTAGGAATATTAAATACATGGTATGTGGCTGTTTGAACTATAGTATTAGAGTAAAGCAAATAAAGTATTTTCTCATTCATTAGCAGCTCCGCCACAAAATAATTATCAAACGGGAAGTAGCTTCAAAGAAATCGTTTAGGAGCCAGCTCACTACCTGCGTGGAAGTACCTAAAATGTTTTTTTTTTTAATAATAATACATTCACTGTATTTACGTTTATTTAGTTTGAATAGACAGATTTTTGGTCTTCATCAGGAAGCTGCATTAAAAACGCCAATAGAGCCTTAGCAACTTCAAGTTTTAAAAGCAAGCAGCTCATAAGTTGATGTTATCTGAAGTTATTCATCGTGGTGTAAATTCAGCTTGGACGCCGTTTTTCTCGAAAACCTTATACATTTTAAATTTTTGGACTTAAGGCTTTCACTTCAACCACCAACTCCTAAGCTCACTGTTCCCGAGAACTTCAATAATGTAAAGTTTATTTAAAATTTGGTGCATTTCGTACAACAAAAGATTTTGCTTACACTTAAAACTGTTATTGTTTAATATTTATATTCAAAATTTACTTAAATGATTGTTGCAACCATCGGCCAATTTGAATTTTTTTATTAGATTCATTTGAGTGAAATATTTGTAAAAGTAAAGTAAAAAAGAATCGAAACATGCACTTTGCGCAGCAATATACGATAAATTTCATGTAAGTTTTTTGAACCGAGAGGAAACTATAAAAAAGCGGTAAACTGAGCCCAACTATTAAACGAATAACCTGTCTCGAAGACGCCATAACGTAATATGTTTTGCGAAGTGGATATACATAGTTCCATACGACATGCTACGGAGCAATTCGGTAAAGTGCTCATACATTTGCATTTAAATCGGGCCACTGTGCCGCTGGATACATCGATTTTCATACTTTTAAGAGTCTCTTCTTATTTATCAATACGTATTTGAATGTCAACAATATCAAATATGGATTCGCACATCCGAATATTTCATTTTTGTCGCTTAATAGCGATATCGTCTCTCTGATATCTCTCTCGAAGTATGATGTTTCCTTTCATTTTAAATTCAAGTGAAAGTGGTGTGATTGTGAATTCGTATTTACCCGATCTATTAACATCGGAGCCCTCATCAATATGTATAGTTGTGTTGGCTGTCCGTTTGTTTATTTATTAGTCGACTGATCTTCCCTTAGCTATTTTTCTTAATTTTTATACAAGTTTGACGTTTAATACAGTATCTTCAGTGTTTACTCGTATCCTATATTTTCCACTTTATATTTTGTTTGAAATATATGTGGTGAAGGATTAAAATTAACAAAATGTTAACAATTATTAATAAAAATATTCGGAATGCTCGAATCATGGTCGAATTTGGACTTTATATTATTTTATTGAAAACGCTTAAGGAATTTCGGAACAAAATTCTGTTTCTAAATGCATAATTCTCTCCCGACCTTATTATCCATGAGTTGTTGTAACATAAACAGTGTACGAATAAATCGCAAATTGCATGAAATACAAGCGAACGCTACAGAAATAGAGCAACTGAATCACGGCCGGATATAATTCTGTGCTCGTATCTGCTGTGGCTGGATTTAAAGGTCATGTGGAGGAATTGACGATTTAAATTAACCAAACAATATTAAAACGTCTAAAATTAAGAATTTTTTACAATTGACTTGCATTACAAATCGCATATTTTCACACGCTTGTACTGTTGAAATGAGAAAGGACAAAGTTATTTGTACAAAATGTTGTTTCAAAGGGTTTAATTATGGAAAACCAAATCGAAGCAAAGAACCAGGTCGGTAAAGCCTATTTACTAATAACGGCATTAAAATTCCACCAAGTTCTCGTGAAATTGAACTAATTTACATTTTATAAGACTCACGACACCATTAGCATTGAACAGCTGCTGCGGAATTACCTCACAGCCATTCAACACCGGTGTGGAGTGTCTCTTCTACTGAATTTCGATCTTCTATCTCACTGAAGCACTGACGTGATGCGATCACAATAAAGCAATAATGCATAGTACTAGAGCATACAAAATTATTGTAAAGTTGTAGAATATTGGATTTTTTCATATTTAATTTATACTGAAAAACGCAGAAAAATTAAAAGCTAAAGTTTATATAAGAAAAGCGATATTAAAAATTAATGATATTTATACTTATGACAAATTGAAAAAAAAAAAATGATTGTGAGTTTTTCAAATGTCTTTTTTTTTTCTTGAAAAAATACAATAAATGTTGCAACTTAATAATCTCAGATAAATAAATCAACCCATAACATTATGTTGAAATGCCGTAAAATTGTCTCGTGCCTCATAACGAGAATCTTTCTCACCTGAAAGCAATACAATCCAAAACGAATCACATCACTGATACATTCAAAAATTCCTCAAAACATCACACGCGTGCTTCGTTCCGTTCGTGCAAATACGTGCACCCCTCGCGACGCCTCGACCGTTACTGAAAGCTTAAAGCTCCGACCGGGGGTTGTTTCTATGTGGGTGTCCGTACGAATGGGGTTGTTGGTGTGTGTCAGGTCACTAGAATTTTGGTAAGACAAGTGAAGTGGTGTGCTCTACATATTGTATCCTTTAAGACATTTATTACATAACTCATTCACGATATTGCTTTTCCGGTAAACGTTCATCTGCAGATGCCATGTTAAAAGCTTTCTCTACCAGAGTAGAATATTCATGGAAAATATTAAATAAAGCTTTAGTGGTTTAATCCGCTTGTCTATCAAATCTTAGAATTTTCTATTAAAAGTTGTTCATCACAGAGGCATCTATTTCATTACCTTTGCTTAACTTTGTCAGTGCAATTGACTTAATAAATTGTTTTAATTTTATTACAAAGTACTACATTTTTGTATTTTGCGTGATAGAACCTTGTCTTGTTTAGTATTACGAACAATGTAAAAGCGCAGTATTACCCCAAGCGAGATATAAGTGTCCCACGGAGTGTGTATTCGAGGTAGATTGTAGTTACGTGTAGCGTGAGGTAGGTTTTTAAGAAAGAACCATTTTGCAATATTTATGCTCGAGAGATCCTTCTTCGAAAAAAAAATTAAAGTTTGTACATAGTCTAGTCGTAGTGTTGCTACCGGCGACACCTTTTTACAATTATTACAGCTACGTATTTATCATATAATCTTCATAAACACATATATGTAATATAATTGATAATAGACTAAACGTCACCCTAGCTGTTTAAAAGTTACGCACCTGACATTACGTTACAACAGGTGCGGAGTAACGGTTCCCGCCACAGAGTGAAAAAAAAAACAAAGTATAATATTGATGTGCTGACACTTTTTGATGAATGTAGTGCATCATTACTTTGGCCTGTGTCGACAGATGCGGCACGCGTTTAATCGAGCGTTATAATATGTAGTTTATAAAATTTGTTAATATTTTGCGTCTTAGATTACTGTGTTCATTTTTATAGGCGTAATTTTTATGTGCAGTGATGGAGTAAATATAACCAGTATGGCTTAGAGACACTATTATATACTAAGAATAATAAAAAAAAGAATTATTCCTTACAAAGTAAACTTAATCCTATTATATTATATATATTTTTTCCGCAGGTGAAGGTTTTGGGCCCGTTGCATCCAGCCTGAGGCAGCAGTTTTAGTAATGTCGTCTGCCCATCTGGTGGTCGGCATTCCTCTGTATCGTTTCCCAATAGGGCATCTCCACCAGGTCACCCTTATAGTCCATCGATCGTCAAAGAGTCTCGCTACATGCCCTGCACATCTCCATTTATGCTTTAAAGTATAATTTAGCGCGTCAGTAGCTTTAATAAAGCTTCTTATCTTAGAGTGTCTTATTTTATTAATGTTTTTAATGTTAAACTCAGTTCTTGGCCCCTATTTTTCTATTTATCTCCTGTGTATATTTCCAATTATAGGAAGCATACTTTAGACATGGCAAGAGACAGCTCGACATGGCTTTGGTTATAAAATTACTGGAATGTTGCTTTTAAAAATTTCCATTAGACTCCAGAACTAGTTTCAAGTATGTTTTAACTCTCCTTTCAATTATTATGCCTAAATCTTATAACTAACATACTTGTTTGCATTTTCCAGATTTTCTCTATGGACCGATATTTCTTTTCCATACTGTTGTCATTCGCATTGTCTTTCAGGGGCTCATCTACCTTCTCGCTAACGGCATTTAATGATTGAATTGTAATTATGAGCTGGATTCGGATAAAAGCACGAAGTCGTCAGCAAAGCGCAGGTGATTCAGGTATTGACCGTTAATACTAAGGCTGCACTTGCTCTATTAGTGTTTTCCAAAGCCTTGCATCTGAAACAGTGTAGAATGTTCTTTAGTAGACGTTGTAGGCGATATAAAGAACTCGTTGCCTTAGTATTTTTCAATCAAATCTTTCAGAGTGTGAATGTGGTCTACATTTGAGAAACTCTTCCTAAATCGAAATTGCTAAAGAATATTAAAGTCAAAATAAGAACATATTAAATAAACATTGTGAAGCATGCCTTTAGGGCGCTCCAAACTATATACAATATCGATTTATTAGATTTCCACTCAAGACAATAAAAAGCAAATAATTATCCTTTATCGTCGGGACGATTGAGCCGTCAAGCGTGTGCCTGGCGCGTGACGTCACCGCACACGTCACGATCGCAAATGAAGCTGCCACTCAGCTAACCGCTCGCTACAGACACCGCCTATTGGCTGCCTATAGCACTCCACTAGGAGCACCTGAACTAACATTAGATATTGGATTTTCATAAAAAAACGTTTTCTTATGTCCTAACTATAATATGGCTTTTTACAACTGAATAACTTCTATTTAAAGCACAATTTCCAATCTTTTCTTGACATTACATTTATTAAACAGAAAATGTTTAAAATTGATTTATTCATCTAGACGGCATCCAGAGCTAAGACTCTTGCGCTCCCGTGTTCCGCAAACAAGACGTGATACGAGACCTCATTAATTATAACACAGCTCCACCTACGACATTCGCAGAAAACAATTCTCATGACTCACTGTTATATTCAGAGGTTAATTATATTTTACTAATAAATTCCTTAAATAAATCAATAACACTTCCAAAATGTAAAAATAATATGACGTGTTTATATATATATATATATATATATATATATATATATATAAACACGTTTATATATATATATATTATGTATATATATATATATATATATATATATAAACACGTTTATATATATATATATATATATATATATATATAAACACGTTTATATATATATATATATATATTCGAATGGTTATTGAATATAATTTTTTGTCTTTAATTTACTCGGTCACATTATTATATATTTTTGAAATATAATAGAGCATAGAAGCGTAGATAAGTAGGACACGACAAGAGAGATGGCGCTATTTAAGATGTTCATAATTATTTTAATGGTGCTTTCCGCTTCCCGGCTTTAGATGGAGAATTATTATACTGTCTACTTTTATATTTGCTAAAAATAAAATTTCTTCAAAATATAAGTGCTGGCAGTCCTAGTGCTAAATCTGACCCAAGACATTTGGACTTTGACTGCCAAAACAGAGATGTGTATTTGCTGGACTTAGTAGCTCGTCAGATATTTTCTATACGTCCTTGATTTTTAAAGAAATCTTTTAATTTACGTAAATTACAGAAAAAGAAAAAGAACCCATCCGGGTCCTTTATATGTATATATTAAACCAATTAAGATCTAATTAATGTCTTTTTCATTTTATACAGGAGAAGAAGAAAGAGAATATATATATTTTCTTTTTCAGGTTAATATTTGGTAATAAATGATAACATAGTTAAATAATAATTTCTCTATAACTACTTCCGACGTGAAGAGTCAGGAAAAATCAACGAAGTGCGTTTCAAGACGTTTCACCATATCATTACAGAGTTCTCGTGGAAACCACAAAATAATGCAAACAGTTCGGAAGCTCGACAATCGAAGAGCGGCTTCTATTTACATTCCAATATGAAACAAATAATAAGTTTACACTAGGGCTGACACCTCATACTTTCATATGGGCCAAAGCGAAAAAAAATATTGAGTATATATATTTATTGCTCGTGATTGCCCTTGGTGTTGGTTTTGAAAAGTAATCTATATATTGCGCAATCCGCACGATATATAAAATTATTTTTTAAATTGTACGTTGTATATAGATGTAAAATTGTAATGTTTATTAACTTCTTATACCTTAAAATGTTATTTTGGCTAAATCCTTACATAAATTAATAATTGAAACATTGAGCCAGCATCCCTGAGGAAGGGAAATACAATCGCGGGTATCTTACTTTGATGTTTGAAGTGCGTTCGTTATCAAATATTTGTACCAATGTTTGGACCAATCTTCCAACTTTCGACATTACAACTTTTTAGATTAATTTTATAAACTTCTAAGGGTTTTTCAATCAATACATGATTTCCACATGCGATGTGTATCTTGTGAACTTTACGAAATGTAAAGTATTACAAAACAATTCGGTCTGATCTGGAAATTAATTAGTTTTTATAGGGAGTGCCTGTGTGTGTATTATGTCGCTGATCGAATACTCATTTGTTCTGTCTCTATAATCTGTACATGTAACAAAAAATCATAATGTCTGGATTTAAAACAATTAAATATACATGTCGTGTGTCGAACAAAATGAAATAACCTGGAGCCGGTTGTGGTTGGTCGCATCGCAATAAGGCAAACTCGTAACCGGGTGACGCGTGTTAATAAAATAAAGCGAGAATAGAATGTACTAAATTATCTGCGGGATATTCCATCATAAGGAGACTAGGTTGACCGTTCTGATATTATTGTAGGATTTCAATTAAAGTTATGATTTACATATAGCTATTACGGTAAGAAACAACATCTAAAGTCTAACCATGTAATGATGAGTGTGGCAGAGAAAAAATAAGAGTAGAATAAATACAGTGGAAATGAGATACATGAAATAACTTGGTGAGTGTTTTTAAAGGGAAAGAAGCGGAAGAAGGATGTCAGAACCGTAGCAAATGCATAGCATCCCCAAGGATCTGGACTCGGCTACCGTGTCGAGAAATAATATAAATAACTAAAGTTATATCTCCTTCATTTTAAACACTTATCAGGACTTTATTTTTGAATCCCATTCAGTGAGAATTCCTCGCAATCAGTTAAACGTGGTCACAAAAGTCGTAAGTCGTGGGCACGCGCGGCGCATCAATATCTCCATAATTCGCGATATGAATGTATGTCTGTACGTGGCTGCTGCAGCAACACATATGTATATCCTTCCAATTTATTTGAACAATAAAATATAGGATTTAGCCTACAACGATATACTCAGCCTTTCTTTCAAATCAGTTTCATTTTTATGAAAAAATAGGGTTGGAGGCCTGAATGAATTAGAAAAACAAATAAAATTGCCTTTAAATAATGACATTTCGCAATGTCAATTACTGTTTCAAGTAGAAATGCTTTCAAATGCTAAGTTTAATGCGCTTTTCTGCTCTCGACAAATTTCTCATATCGAGGTTAAAGGTGCACTGGGCTGCACACAGCTTTCGAGATAGGGTCTGGAAGCTGTGAAACTCGTAATAGTTTCAACTCGAAGAACAGCACTTATCCCATAGAATCTAAATGGAAGATTTTCTTTGAAATTTAAAATTCTTCCGGAGATACATAAAGCAAATTTTATAGCCGAAAATGAGTCAATAACCTGACCAACAACTTTTCTGTCGATACCGCTCTGTTTCATACCACCATCCCTGAATGCACATCAAGTTTTCAGTTTTATCAGTTCCTATTACTATTCTAGTCTAGAAAATGAAAACCAGACTTTGTAACAAATTTTGCAACTACCGCCCAAAGTAGCTGACCAATTTCCGGTAAGTCAGTGCTTCCAGGTCAAAAAGAAGATGTTGCGGTTACCTGGGTGGGAACACTGGCGGCGAGTTAAGCCGAGTATAGCGCCAAACACTGCAAATTCGATGTCGATGAACATTTTTTTGAAACTATTAAACCCTTCAACGCCAGCAGATCATCATAAACCATCAGAAACGTCCCCCTCTCCCTCCCTTTCCCTCCGTCTCCATCGAAATAAAAGGCGATGAATGAAACGTGGTAAATTCTTAACATATTATGGTAAGAGTAAGATTATTATCATGATAACGTTCGTTCAAATATCACCTACCTTTCACAAATAAAAAAGATTACCTCACAAAGCTTAGTCTCCTGAATATTTCTTGCACGTGATCCGGTTTACCCTTTCGTACACAAATCTTATTTACCTCAAATTCAAATTATTCAAATGTATGAAGTGAGAAAGGCTCGCATAGAATATTTTGAAAACCTTTTAACCGCTTCTTGTCCGCATTCATCTAGATCACACAAAATCGGCCACAAATTAAATAGCTGCTACCACTGTCCGCACATTTAAAAAATGATGACGAGATTTAATTAAGTAGGTATTTATTATTTAAATTAAACCACAGCATAATTTACACCTTATAATAAGTAGATTTAATCAATGATAATTTAATATCCATTTAATATATGATTAATACAATATGATATATGTAGACTTAACAACTTAACTTATAGTTATAAAAGCTAAGAAAAACTAAACAATAAATATCTGCAGAGTTATGTAGTGCCGAGTAAATTTAAATCAATTGTAGAATTAATTGAATTAGTTGTTAGTTAATGGGCATTCGCAGTTGCTCTGCTTGTTACCCATTTCAATATAATTGGGTACCGGCAAACTATTACAACGACATATACACGAATTAAAGTTTTAATCATTGCGTGCAATGTTTCGCAAGCAGAACATAGAGCCCTATTCAACTTGTCTTTACTGATTCTCGTGTAATAATATTGTGTGTGAAAAGCTTGATTCCCCTTAAATGTAGTCTAGAGGCTAAAATAGTCGTTATACAACCATCGTGAGGAATCTAGCTTGACCCTTTAGACCCAAAATTCATATGAGATAACGATATCTTCTACTTCCTTTTAAATATCAATGCAGCAGAAATTTGTGGCCTTGACCGTCCCGGGGTATCATTAATTTTTTCACGGAACTCCACTCGTAGTTGCTGTAAGCTAAAGATTGTAATTTGACTATACTATTCATAAACCACGCTTTTCGAGCGATATTGGAGCTCGTTAAATCTCAGCCGTCTGACGTCACAGTAAGTTCTCGACCACATAGTTAGGAAGTTGCATCATCAATACTTCGACGTTCTAACCGGAAACTATCTATTTGTATATACTACTACGATTTGGGGTAATTAAGATCCAGATGTCTTAAAATTTAGTAGTTTCTAATGAAAAGTTACTACTACATAGTAAGTGTACCTAATCTTGTATTTTGCAGTTTTATGACAAACAAACAATATTTCTTCCCGACATATTTTGATAGTGCTATTCGACAGAATATGCCTATAAACTTTTAAGTAAATATAATAAGCGATGTAAGCAGTATGATTAAAACATACAACGGACCTCTCTCTCACCCGCAGTGTAGGCAAACAGGTCTCATGGAATAGTGTTGCGGAGTGTACACCTCTCGACATTTGTAATTAATTGACACAAACATGATGGCCCTTCAGATCGTCTCCTCGTGCTGCCATTGCACTTAATAGTACTGCCATTTCTAAGTCACCCTTAATTTGAAATTTCGAACGAGGCAGTCTCTTTATGAAAGTAGATTTCCACCGTCCCAAACCTAATGTAATGTATTTGTTTATTATCGTGTCAAGTATATTGTAAGCTTGCCTCTTAATTGTGATAACATGTATGATATAAATTATAATGTGTTGCGCAGCATGATTAGTGTGTGGTATGCAATAATGAAAGGGGCGGCTTATTGCATACCGATCTGTTGCTCCGACCGCAGCTTCTGATTGTGGACGTTTCGAAGAGTTTGCCTGTGTTACTACTTGTATGAATTTATATAAATCTCACTTTACTCGTTACAATTCTCTTGGTTTGATGTCTACTTGATTATGTGATTAAAAAATTCGCTCACTGACTGATGTCGCGATGTATAGTTTATTTTAGTTACTCTCACAGCTTAATGACTTATGGCTTATTATTATGGGGTCATGCTGCTGATGTCGAATCTATTTTCATCTTGCATCTTGCAATATATTTATGAAAATAGTATGTATGTATACAAAAATAGTGATAAATAGTGCAGACTATCTTAACTTAGTCATTATTTTTTGGGAAAAGGGATAGTCTTCTTTAATAAAATCCCAGAGGCTCTTTTATCTCTTCCTTTTAATAAATTTAAGAAATGTATTAAAGAAAAGCCGTGTAAAAAGGCTTACTATAAAGTTAGCGATTATCTAGTTGGGCCTGGGAATAGTGCTGGGTAGACTTCTTCTAATTAATTTGCTATATTTGTTTTAAAGTAAGTATTATTTGATGATTAGCTTTAAAAGAATATCTACCGAGAGTTTTCTATCCGGCTTTTTCTCTCAGCCTACAGCCTTTGTCTTCTTTGATGAGTAGGGAAGCCTACAGGTTCAAATGAATATGATAGGGAAAAATACGTTTTTTTAACAGACTGTGAAATTATTTATAGTTTTTAGCGAACTTTATATCGTTTTAAACAATTTATCATTTAAACTTATTATGCATTTAATTATTGCATTAAGTTAGTCGACAAGCCTGTGGTTGTTGCTTTGTTTAAGAGAATATACAAGTGGGTCCCGGCGAACAACGGCAACAGAGTGGAATTAAACGTAATATTGTAATGTTTATTGTAATAACACTTCAAAAACAACACCGACCCGCTTTGAACTAATATTCATTGGAGGAGCTTTGTGGCTGCCGCTCAAGAACCACGTCAAACTAGTGTTGCGTCGCAATTTATCAACTCCAGCGATTATTGTTGAATTTTTTTTATTTTTTTTTTATTTTTACTGTAATCTAGCCTGTTTAAGGTAATAAACAGGTATACGAAAATTACTCATGATTTTGTTATTACATCTATGTCCCCTCACCTTAGACAGAAGGACTTTAATTAACACAGTTGTCACTAACATTCAAACTTTTCACTATAATTTGCACTACATTTATTAGTTGCTACTTTTGGAAGAAGTTCGTCTGAGGAGATAACAAGTATAAGTATTCGTCGGTATAGGTCTAGCTTCGATCCTATTCTAGTTTGGTTTAGTAACTGTGTACGACGGTTTTCCAAAGTGTATGCGTATGTTAAATTTTTAGACTTTTCAACTGCCGGTTAATATTTATTTATTTATTTATTTATTTTCCATTAAATTTTCCTATCTTATATAACTGAGCCTTTTGATTTATCTTCTTTATATTTTACATTTAACAGCATCAGATTTGCCGCCGGTTTCAGATAGTTTTTGGTGAGGTATATTCCCGTGCATATAACGTACCTTTAGCGTTTTGGAGCTGTAAGCGTATAGCGTACATCATAAACTTGATTAGTTTTCTCTTTTGCAAAGGTCAACATGAACACGGTTAGAAGTACAACTACTTCTATAATTCGGGCTCTCGGGGGTTATCTTCGTGCTGATAGACAGTTTTTTAGAATTGCAAGTGTACATTTTCTTGGTATTAACCTGGATGGTTCTGTTTTGTTCCAATTTATACTATGTGCGCTTAGGCACTTGATTTAGATTTAGATATCCTGTCAGCTGCCTGTAACATGCCTTAGTTGTGGCATTACTTTTATTTTATTGCCGGTTATCAATATTTAAATTATGAAGAGAGGTTATTTATAAGGAGTCTAAATACTATTATAATTAGTTTGTCCTGCGTAATAATATTAAGTTTGATTTCTGTATCAGTAAATTACTTCGCTGTATTGAGTGACTTGTATCGCACGTTCTTAATAACTGTGACGGCGATCAGCACGAATGTAGTACTAATACTGATCTCACTTAGTTTGTGCTCATCACTGAGACTGGAGGGTGGAGTGAGGCTAACGATGCAGTCTTGCTGTATTATGCGTTTTTAGTGTTCGTTTTTAATATACAGATATTCCCGTGTATAAATGAAGTGTATTTTATGCGAGTGCTTCTCTTTCTCTTGTTCTTCTATCACATTATTGTGTAGGTATTTCCAATTTTTCACCAAAATAACCGAGACAGAAATAAACGAATGGAATAGACCATTATCGTCCTAAGGTTGTAATTGTCACCAGGTCTACATTGTAGTATTGTGATTTTATTTTATAATCGGTAATTTAGTTAAATATTCATAAAGACCATAGAAAATAATCGTCAAAAATCATCATTACCCCACATGTTTGCTAGTCGTCATATAGATAGCAATCACTAATCAATCGTCCTAACCACTGCAATTGGCAGAACTGCAAGTAAATTAGTGGTATTTAAATAATGACAATGAAATACATCGTTAATAGCGGAGCAGCTAATACATGTGTCGGTGAATCAAAATTAACGTTAAACAATTAATGTGCACGACTGTACCGCAGTGTTATGAGCTCGGAAGGGTGTGTGCACCTATTTTAGGGTAATGGAATATCTATTTTTTACTATTTTTCTCCTTTATTCAAATGTTTGTAACAAAAGATTAGCCTAAGTAGCCTTCTTCAATAAAAATGAAATAAAACATCGTTGCGTCTCTCTTAATACTTACTCTAAACATGTCCCTGTAACTTGCGGCAAATACATATTGTATGCAACGTGGGTCTCTCAATATTCAGCTTGCGGTAGAAGAAGGAGAAGATCAGCTTGACTTGGCCAAAAACAGACGCACTCACCCTGCCAACAGCAAGCATCAGTTTGACGAGCGGCTCGCTATTTAAACACTTTATTTGTATTGTAGCTTGTTTGAGCTACATTTTGTATCAGTCTGATTTGCGGTGAGCATGCGACGTAATTAATAGCTAACCATTACACGAGCCTCAGCCGAGATAGAAAAATAGCTATATTTTATACGTTACGTTAGATTTACATGTATAAATACTGAGAACTATTAAACTTAAGAAACAACTTCTAACAATTTCTAAACTATCCGACATAAAACAACACAATAAAATGATTTAAAAAGAACATAGGAAACCTAGTGTTGAAATTCTAAATGTTTAAAATCTAAAATTCTCGTTGTTCGGCTTGAACTAACGGAGCCAATATGAAAATTGTTATTTAATTACAGAGAACTGTGGTTCGTTAAAAATATTCACAGTGGTGGTAATAAAATTGTAGCATTTTTTATGAATTTAAATAAAATATTGTGAATCATCTATTAGATACTGAAGTATTTCCACAGCATTTTGACTTTCTTCAGAAAAGAGAGTACCAATTTAGGAATTGGTACGCTCATTTCTTCTTCTTTCCATGGGCGGCGGATCACTTAAAATCAGGTGAGCCACCTGCCAGGTTGTCTCGTACATAAAAAAAGTTAAAGTTAAACATAATACGTTGCTTAATGAGTTCCTCGTGGCTGGTAGGCAAAGGCACTCATCGATACATTATTTAAAGTAAAATCAAATGTTTTTAATAAAGTACTTTTAAAAGCCCAGAAGCTGAATTAATAAAAACTGTACTCGTGCGAGGTCTTCCGATGCAATAAAAAAACACATTATTAAGCAAACGGCGGTAAACAAAACAACGCCGCCCTATTACTCAATTTCCGAGTTTTCACAATTCGTCGGGAAACAACTTCCCAATCGAATATTTCCTCTCGACACCCCTCCCCCTCCTCTCCGCCCCCTTTTAACCTCCGCTTGTTTAACGAGATTGACGTATTGTTCTTAAAATGTCTTTAACTCATTTACGTTTTCAATGTTTTTTGCACAATTGTGTTCTACGCTTCATACCTATTCATCACTCTGCTACCACTGCATTTTTATGTATAAATTTTTAACCTGATAAATAGGTTAATACCAAAAATAGCACTCTAATAATTCAGCGGAACGTTTGACATTGATCAAATAGACTTAAAATGATTCTTAAGATTTAAGATTAAGATTTATGTTTGTACTTTATTTTTTCTAATGAGTTTAGGTGCGTAAAAATATAAAATTCAACCAAATCAAAGATACGTGGCTCTTAGAGACATAGGTTCATTACGGACCCGAATTAATCTGAGTAATGTGTAACCTAATGTTTGTAATGTGTAATGTGGACCTTCCGTACCCGTATGATATTTCTTCTACCGCTACTCACGATTCAATCGAGATTAAATGTTACTCGGCTAAGAGCGAGATAAGTATCACTTCTCAATATAATTATTACTCACACGAGAATGAACTGAATGGATTAACAAACGTTAGTCCTTTTGTAAATATTTGTAATTATTACTGTTTAATGTTCTGTTGTTTTTTTTTTTGTATGAGATATATATTATGTAAATAATTGACGCACATGGGTAAAGTGTAATGTAGCTTATATTTGTTAAAAATAAAATAAACAATTGTATGGGCCAATCTCGTGAACCACATGAAATGCTCCGTGTTTTAAATGTCAGATTGGTATTAAGTAACGTGTTAAATACTTTTTCATGTATAATTTTAATGAAATTGATGAATGGCAACTTATTTATTGTCCTATGAGAAGATTCGTAGGACTCGTAGTAGCGGTGGTAGGCAATAATACAAATGGGCTAGAGCCACGCTATCTTATCGGGCCCAGTGACTCGCCCGAATCCCCATTTTTTCATTGTGCTGGTATTAGTAGTCCGATGCCAGTGGCCCAGTAGAGACAATACCGCACTATCGAAGAGATAAGCGATGATTCCACTTGAATTATTTATGGTAAGCTGCTGACGGGCTTTACGTAATTTATATCTTCCATTTTCTTCACAAAGATTAGGTACCGTAAATTTTAGGGCACACAGTTTAAAACATAATTAAGATGTGCCCTCTCATAAGTACATAAGAGAACAACGCCCGCGCATTCCCTGCGGCGCCAAACACAATCTCGAGATAAAATTAGCCGACGTCTCTGGCTTATAATACGATTGAATACGCTTTTAAAGAAGCTAAATGAACTAAATGATAAAATTTTGGAAATGTGCTTGTCCTATTTATGTTTTAAAATATCTATTTCGTAGCGTCTTAAATAAAAACGGAATAATTAGAAATTATTTAAAGACATCCCATATAGGACTTTTTGCAGCACTTCCTACAGCACGGATACCTTTTCTTACCGCTTGAAGGTGTCTTTGGAGGTTTTGGCTCCTTCTTTCTATCCGGGTTGCAGTGCTTGTCATACCTGTCTTTATACTTCTTCTTGCAGCTGGTATAATCGTCATCTCGCTTTTTCTTTTTCCCTGAAAAGCCGAACCTTGGACATTTCTCCACTTTGCCTGCAAGCAGAAGATATTTAGTCTGCATCTTATACTTCCTAATCCGTTCTTTCTCCTTTTCTCTTTCTAAGATCCAATCGTCTAACTTCTTTTTTATTAAGTCACGATTGTCGAGCATTTGTTTTAGTTTTTTCTCTGACACGTGTTTAGGCTTAAGAAGTTTTTCCAAATCTACCATAAAGTCATGATGAGGCTTTTTTTTTGCTTTGCGGCGAAAAATATTACTCATTTCGACATCCCTAATATCGGAGCTATTAAGATCTTTTATTTGATTTTGAAGGTCTCTCAAGTAATGAACAGCAAGCATAGCTTCCGAATTGTTTACTTTCTGTAAAACGTCCACGTTTTTATTTATGATCACGTTCAATTCCTTCAAAAGATTATTTTCTTCTTTTTCCAATTCCTTAATTTTTTGTTGAATTTTACTTGATTTACTACAAGTTGCAATCACTACAAAAAGAATTGCATTTATATATATTTTTAACATTTTAAACTTTGGTATAAAATATGTTTTTAATTACAATATACACTCTAAAACGTTTCTTTAAACTGAACGCCATGTAAAGTAACAGGTTAGCGAAAACTCCAATAAAATGAAATAACAAATCGATTTCAACTAACAATAAAATTTATTTTTAATAAAAATTATATGTTCTATTTAAAAAGCAATTTTTAAAGATTTCTCAATGATAAAATTGAACATCACCAGCCTTCATGTCACAGCAAGAGTGACGTCACTCGATTACGTTAGTGACGTAATTGGTTTCGATGGAAAGTGCCATTAGGTGGATTAAACTTGGATGACAATTTTTAAACATAGGACATCGTAAAATCCATTGCTATATAACTTAAGGGACTTCAATAGAAAGAACAGGAATATTAACTTTTAATATGTTGTTACCCGGATGCCTCGCCCTTACATAACATTTAAGAGGCATGCATTTCGCATCTACTGCAATTGAATAAAAGCTTTTTTGCTGAATATTTCGTTGGATTCCATAGAATTAAGCATGTAAGTACGAGTACCATTAGCAACCGCGAATAATGTGTTTCGTTGAACGATGTCTACGATTGCTGACGGAATGAATTTTTTAAATGCAAAGTTTAACCGCTTTACAAAATTTGAAATGAATTATCAAGCAAGTTAACCATGGACATATTTTAACACTAAGACCAACAGAAATATATTTATGAAAGCATAGGATAGGAGAAGCGGGTTCAAAAAGGGTCATTTCACTCGCCAAAAGGTTTGCAATCAGCATTGATCAAATGAATTAACATTGGGTATAACTAACAATATATGTTTCAAGAAAGATGAGAAGTACCGGCGCAATTCCTCGTCTTTGTTTCAGTTTGGACCATTCAATCAGAGTTACTCAAGCATCACTGACAGTCAAGTATTCGGTGAGGTGCTGCAGCAGCGCGGAAATGAAACCATTCAAATCGTTTCTCTTTATAATTATTCTGTCGTAGACCGTAGTTTATGTATTGTTTAATAATGACTTATGTTTTACAAGCCTCCGTCGTTCACTATACAATGATCAAGATGTCTTATTTCAAGGCGACGCAAAGACCAACGACCTTTTTCTTAAATTTACGTCTCAACTCTCCAGTTTGCCGGAAAAGATTAAAACAATTTATATTTTATCACTTAACATTACATTAATAGCGCCATCTGTCACGTAGATAAGCCAACCCAAACTTCGCCTTCATTTTTATGACTCCTACCTTAATTTCTTTCTCCTTTGGTGCAAGTTCAGAGTTTTCTAAGAAAACAGTGTATACAGAGACCAATTTATACTTTTCAGGAAATGAATATCTTATGAAAATGATAGTCATCTTTGCAACATTATTATTTTATCGCGAAGAAAATCCAATGTATTGGAATTTGTTGATAAACCATAAAGTGTCGGCCATGTTGCGTCGTAAACATGTCTTAGGTTAAGCCGTTTAGGATTTGGCCCGGAGTGCCTCGCCCTTTACAATCTATGACTATTATTTAGAGTTTACCCTTTAAATGGATCTGTTGTAACTTATTGTTCCCGATGTAAGGCCAAGTGGAGCCCGCACTTTGATTAAATATCTTTATGGAAACAATTTCTTGGAATCTCTAAGCATTAAAGATACTTCTTAGGTGCTTATGGTAGAATATCTTTTTATCGTATTTTCCAGTCTCAAATACCCTCGTCATTTGTATTACAACAAACCCAACTTGTAACCCAACTCACTAATGAACTGATCTCATACTAAACTATACAAAGAATAAATGAGATAAAACTAATCACAATAAACCCTAAACCGTATCTCTTTTCTGATTTATTCCGTGAACAAGCTAGAGGGCGCCACTTGAATAACAATCGCAGACCTATTCTCGCGATACGATCGCCATAAACGTATATTTGTCAAATAACTATAAATATATGACAGAGAAGACAATACTTATGAAGATATAATACATTTCAAATTTACGAACTCAACATACGGCGTTAGCGTATGATTCATAAAATTTTAATTAAACAATTTTAATGTGTATTTCCCATTTACCGTGTTGTTGATAACTTCAACTATTTAATCTCATGGGTTTCGGAATCATTGTAGTTTTCTTCAGCAATAAAACATTACTGCAAACTGGTATTGGTTTTCTTTATTTACTGATTAACAAAAACTCCATCCAGATGAATAAGGATGTGTAACTTTAATTACATGGCTGGATACCTTAGCGTCAAGTTGTTGGCCTACGGGCTACGGAGCCACAATGGAAGGGCTACGAACCTTCTACGAATTATAACTAAGTTTCTACTTATTATAGCTGTAACACTTATTATTTAATACATAAAAATAAAATACGTTTATTTTGGAACACAAGGTCATCAAGGTATCACTTATTCCACGTCATTAAATTCGAACCTGTAGGCATCCCTACTCATCGGCAAAGAAGACAGAGAGTGTAGGCCGAGAGAAAAAGCCGGCGTAAAAAACTCTCGGTACTCTTTTAAAAAAGCAAATCATCAAACAATACTACAATATTTAAAACAAATATAGCAAATTAAATAGAAGTAGCCTGCCCAGCACTAGTCCCAGGCTTTTATCCATATAACTTAATTTCACTCCATTTCTTCCAATTGTTTAGTTCTTTTTTTAATTCAAATATTTTAGGTGTCTCCAAAAAAAACATTTTCAAAACAAATCGTATTAAAGCATCGCTGAGATTCAATTTCGCTTCTCTTTCTTACATGCCACACTATGTAAGCGAGTAAAAGTAATTATAAATATTCCGTATCTGATATTTTAGTCGAATGATTTCGTACAGCAGGGAGCTGACACATATTATTATAATAACCACAAAAATATGTTTAATTAAATTGTTCGAACTATAACCTTCTGCTATAGTAATTCCATTCCAACAAAGGCCTTAATTTATATTTTTGTTTTTTCTTCATTGTTTTATACAATACTTCAACTTAAAATTTTATCATTTTCCGCTGTCTAAAAATTTCTCCACTCCAGCACCTAACCATAAACAACCAGTGTGACCACTAAGTACCGGAACAACAACAACTAACAGAAAAATATCTGCCAATCCTACCAAATAATAGTAATAGTGGAAGAATAAAGATAAAAACTCGTATGAATACCACACTGAAAGTGCTTCTAGATAAACGGACACCAACAGATTCGCCTACACAAAGGAATCACGTGGAAAGTTATGATTTCGAAGCTCCGTCAAAAATGAATAAAATAAATCCATTTGGGCTCATGAGCCGACATAGAGGCAACCCAACATCAGAGACAAGTAATCACTGACAACCAATGCATATCAGAAACCGGAAGATAACTAATCAAAACTATAAAATTACAACAACCCAAAATCAACTTCAAACGCACTTGATGTTCGCGGATGACATAGTTTTATTCTCTACAACATCAAAAGACTTAGAAAAAATGATAAACGTGTCCTACCTTAGTCCTACGTTAGTCCTACCTAATAAGATAATAAGATAAGATAAGGTAGGACTAAAACTTAATCCGGATAAAACAAGAGTTATAACAAATGGAATGGAGAAAAACATTAACCTAGGGAACACCCAGATTAATTACACCAATGAATACATTTACCTGGGGCAGTTAATGACACAAAAAGATCCTAAGTAAAGAAGTTGGAAGAAGAATAAAAAACAACTGGAAAAATACTGGAGCTTTAGAGAGGTCATGAAAGATGAAAAGCTACACACAAATACAAAAACCAAGTTATTTAACACCTGCATACTACCTGTCCTGCTGTATGGTAGTTAAACACGGGATTTAACTCAAAACATTACTAACAAACGTGCAGGCGGTCATCGCGCAATGGAAAGGAGTATGCTTAACGTAAAAACGTCAGACAGATTGAAAAACTGGGCCATAAGAGACAAGGCAAAAGTCAAAGACTCCTCCAAAATAAGAAGGCTTAAATGCGATGGGCTGGACACATTATAAGAGGTAAATACAAATGGAGCAAAATTGTCACACGATGGTACCCTAGGGAAAGCAAAAGGAGCAGTGGAAGATCACAAAAAAAGGTGACAAGACGACATCAAAGAGTGGCAGGAGTGATGTGGAACAGAGTGGCCCAAGAAAGTTAAGAATGGAAAGGTTGGAGGAGGCCTTTGCCGACTGGCAAACAGATCTGCAAAAAACCAGCAAGATACAAATTTTAGATTTTTTTTAACTTTCTAATACTTAGTTTTATGTAATCTATGTTTATATGTGTAAGTAAAAAGTTGATCCGAATAAAAGGCTTTAGTATTATTACTACTATTATTATTATTACTATTATAACCTATAGTAAATAGGTTTTATCAAATTTAGGCAATCTCCAAATCAACACTTTCTTTCAACAATCAGTTGGAGCAATTGGCTTTTAATGTATTACTTTATATACGAATATTATGTTTTATATTAATTTCGAGACAAAACTTACTACAAGATATATAAATATTTTTGAATATCGACAAATAGGATCTCTATTTTTTTTAAGGCAAAAATACAATACATCATTCTTATTTCTGTGTTCTTATATAAACTTTCTAAAGTGCTAAATAATCTTTTCCGGCAAAAAAAAATCTACTTGTACAGAAATCTCGTTAAAAATCCAATAACGTTCTAATCTGTCTGTTCGTCAATTATGGCGGAAATCGAACCTGCAACCGCAGTTACTGAAAACCACATACCGACGTCCAAAATACCAATATTACGGGCAAATTTGAATATTTCAATTGAAAATAGATTTGAATTATGCTCAAAATTCCTCCCTCCCCTTCAGACCACAAATTCAATTATGACATTACTGGCTTTAGCACGCGACTTTATCATAAATATTTGTAATTTTTTTTTAATGTTTTAGTCCGCAAGTCGAATGGTTTGGTGCTTTAGCGAATACCGAGAAGATGTGGAGATCTGAGGTGTTATTTGTATGTGGACCCTCACCATACCTCTGACTAGCCGTCATAATATAGTTTTTATAATATAGTCATAATAATTACAGTTTTGCTTCCGTCATGATGCTTTTAAAGCTAGGTTTAATATAAATATTATTATCTTGGAGACTTCAATGTCGGCGTTCCGTAAATCCGAGGCTCGGCAATAATTGGCAACTCCTCACAAATTGGACGCTCGATGCAACCAATTATTTTACATTCTTGTGTTCGTCCGATGCATACATAATGACACAATGCAGTCCAACTATTTGTACCGCCTTTTGTTCTTTTTGAAGATAAATTAAATTAAGATTATTAATTATATATATATAATTAAATTATTATTAGTATTATATTCTTTGTAACCGGATGATTCTTTCAAACAGTTTTTAGGGGCAGAGAAAGGCAGACATGAATAAGTTATGCTTTAATATGGTAGAAAAGTTCTACACATTAGATATGTAAAGTACAAAACATCTTTTAGGGTTTATTATCCTCGATCTGGTACACGCGTGGGTTATATAGAGAGTCCGAATTTCTTTGGGCGAAGTCTGACATGCCACGTTTTAGAAGCTGATAAAACAAACGAATCCGAGGATGCACAGCCACTTTGAAGGTCTTTAACTTCTTCACAATCTGACCTACCTGAAAGAAACAGCGTACAAAGGTGTAAACACATAGGTTGGCGGACTCAGTTTTCGCACTGAGACTCGTAATTAGTCCTATTCGCGTAAGGCGTAAAAACATTATTATTATTATTTATTAAACTCTGATCCTTGCCTAACTTGCCAGGTAAGCAAAATGTTTACCCTATGCCCCAGGATTCGTCTTAAACAGAAGATACTTACGTGTTTCGCGAGCTCCTCGTCTGTCTTCAATTTGTTAAAGTCCTTGTCCAAAGTAAATATGTGAGTGCCATTCTGTAACATAAAAAGTAAATAAACTGTGTGTGCCGATCTACAAACATTGTAATTCAATGCACTGTTTTATTTCTAGAATTAAATTCATAGTTAAAAATATGTGTGTAAGTGATGACTTTCAAGTCGAGCTCACTGCATAGTAATATAAAAGCAAGTTTATGTTATCGTTTATTACGTGCAACATATTTTTATTTCAATATTGAATGTTACGAATAAAAGTCATAAATATAGGAACGAACGGTTTTAACTCACAACATAAAGTAGTACACTCGCGAACAACGCGCATGTTATAGTCAAGTGCATGACGCTCGATGCAGACTTTATCGGTAATTTTATGTTTACATGTTTTATGCGAGTTTATAATCAGCTTCCTGAGCATTTTGAACACTAGCTTTGCATCGGAGTCTTAATCCAATGCAAAACAAATATTAATTAATTAAAATGGTTATAATATACTTCCACCTGGGTACCACAACCCAAAAGAATTTAAGTGTCTGCATCTCTTTAGGGTTGGGGCATATATACAGGAGTACCATAGACGTAAGATATAATAATACAAAAAGTAACGTAAATAATTGTCTTTTACCTTTGAAAATTGAACTTATTTGTGTGCGACATGTAGTTCTATTAATGCGGTAATTAAATACAGAGATATTTTGAGAAAAAAAATTTAATAATAAAAAGGAGGTAAATCTGTACTTGAGAGATAAATTAGGGGTAAATGCTATATTCTACGGTTGCGCGTTGCTGTGCTGGGTCCAAGCGAGGAAGAACTTCTATTATATTGCTGTGTACGCAAAACAGATAACAAAATTTCGTGCAAATTGACTTAGCGTTTTCTTTTACCAAGATAACGCTTCCGCGCACAGGTACAGAGTTGCGATGGCTGCTATATACAAAAATCTGGTTTAGAATTTAAGGAAAATCCTTCATATTTACTTCAACTGTATTTCCGCGGTTAATGTAACACCTGAAGGGGGCATACATTTTAAGACGTTGATGCAGTAGTCGTCACAATGTACGATTTTTTAAGGGATCGAAGAAAATAAAACGGGAATTTTACCCATAGGAAAAGATAATCACACACACTCATTATCACTATTTATTAAACACTAGGGATGTTGTATTTCATTATTATTCTTAGAATGCCATAGTACGGCCAAAAGCCTAATATTAAATGGTTTAATAGCAAAATACGCCTCTTTATTATTCATCATCACGAGCATCTACTAGTAATTTATCCTTTTATTATTAAAAAAACCTTCGTAGCGAACATCCCCGAGAGACCGAGTCGAAATAAAGAACAGGAAATGGGCGTGACACTAAACATGCTGACTCAACATTTACTTATTGAGTTTTTATTTTTATTTTTAGCCTTAAATTATTTCCTGATCCACTAATATCTGGTTATCCTATGTGTTAGTTAATATCTTTCACAGTTAGTATCAGTATAAGGAACCCTCTCCGGTAAAGACTTCCTCCAAGGCTTTGCATCTTTCCCTATCCCGAGCCATTTGCATCTATTGGGGACATGCGATTTTTTTGATATCATCATCCCATCGAGCGTAAGGTCTGCCTCTCAACCGTGTGCCTGGTGGGCCTCTCCATGAAGTTACTGTTTTCGTCCACCTGTGATCTGTAAGGCGCGCTACATTCCACTCCGGTTCCACTTCCACTTCTGTTTTGAGATTTTTTGTCTTAATTCTTCTTAACATTTATATTTGCAATAAACTGCAGGAGGTATTATTAATCGATCTGAATACATGAAACCACTACTTGTTAACAAATAACGTTCAAACGCGTGTCGATTGTACTTCAGTCTCACTCACTCACTGGCTGGTGTATATTGCCAGCGACGCAGGCGTGTTTCGTCTAGTATACAATATCAATCAATTATCTAGCGATGCCAAACACCTTAATTACGAAACTAGAAAAATCACGTTGAGAAACACATGCCGGGTATCAACGTTCGTTCTCTTCTCTATGTAAAAAGTTCGGTGTGCCAGAGTCGGAAATTATTGTAAAATAAAAATAGGTAAAAAAAACTTTTTAAGTTAAACGGTTTTATGTTAAACATACATTGCAATGGTTAAGATAAATGTACTAAAAACCAAAAAATAATAAAATAGGATCAGTCGTGGGAATTATAAACATATGCATAGACTAGACTAAAATAAATCCTCTATACGTAGATACTGCAAAGAACTTACTCTACTAAGAGCCACGTAGGCTTGACCTTCTTTAAACAGTTTCGCACCTAAGTAAACGACTGCGTGATCCACAGTGCTGCCCTGCATTTTATGTATTGTAGAAGCCCATGATAGTATTACAGGCAACATTCTTCTTTCAGCCGTCCCATAATTGTACTTAGCTGGAAACTGTATGGCTTCCGGGTGTATAAGATGTACTCCGTCTCTTGCGAAATCAATTCGGAGGGATTTATTGTATTATACTGGTTGAGCACTTTCATTTAATACCCATATTGATGGGATTGATAAAACCTACGTTATCCGCCATTTTGTAGCGGCCGCCATCTTGTATTTCATTTTTTTATAGTATATTGTATTCTGCTTGTTGAGCCCTTTCATTTGATACCCATATTGATGGGATTGATAAAACCTACGTTATCCGCCATTTTGTAGCGGCCGCCATCTTGTATTTCAATTTTTTTATAGTATATTGTATTCTGCTTGTTGAGCCCTTTCATTTGATACCCATATTGATGGGATTGATAAAACCTACGTTATCCGCCATTTTGTAGCGGCCGCCATCTTGTATTTCAATTTTTTATAGTATATTGTATTCTGCTTGTTGAGCCATTTTGATGGGATTGATAATAAAAATATTATACTCTGTAAAATTTGCATGCAAAATGGAGATAATGGAATACAAGACGATGCGGCGTGTCTAGTAACCTGTAAACTGTAGGTACCTATCGGTCGGTGCATTCTCTCAGCGAGATTTCGTGAGCTCTACGATTGCGCTTGCGAAGTGTACATTGTATTTGGGCCAACTTTTTTAACACTACACCGCCACTATTTATCTAATTGAATTAAACAACAGCAGAACAAATTGCAGTAAATGTGTATATTATATTGATTGTATATTGCATGATATATCATGATATTTAAAATTTCTAATACAATATTCGACGTCCGCCATTCCACAATTGCGTATTTTTCTAAAGCGTACCAATTCTTAAAAGGCCGACAACGTACTAGCGAGCCTGGCATTGAGAGTGTCCATGGGCGGTGGTATCACTTAACATCAGGTGAGCCTTCTGCCTGTTTGCCCCGTTCTATAAAAAAAACTATGCACAAGGAGAATTATCTGCTGGAGCGGGTCGACGCTTGTTACCTCAAAGTGATTTGTTTCCATTCCTCTAAGCTATTTATTTAATCACTAAACTCGCCTAGGCACCCACTACGTGCACCATAAAATTTAGTACATTCTGTATTCCAGAGTACCAAGCACCAATTAGCTTCAAATCCCGTGATATTATCTATATACTACTACTGCCAGAACCAATTTTGTTCACATCAATAAAATTAATCCTTAAAGAATTGGGTTACATAAGTTACATAAACAATAACCTTACAAAGAGGAATGAAAGAATTTAATAAAATCAAAGTCATTTAGATATATTGTAGTTGTCAGCCGCACTTAGCTTATTAGAAATTACACTTGGATCACCTGAAAACCACTCCCTCCTGATGTAGAAAGGGACAATTTAGCAAATTACAATTTGAGCGCTAAAACATCTGCTATAACAATGACTGATTTTACCGACGGCTCTCCACGGAGTGATAGGGTTGGCAGTTTCCTTTCACATTCAAAATAATCTTGCTTCTATCTTGTAGCCTATTATTTTTTCATTTCCAGATAATTAATTACTTTAAATAATTACGGAAACTGTTAACGAGAAGGTAGTTTTATTTTACTTTTCTATTAGTATTTTAATTTACAGTAAAGTAACAATTATTATGGATTACTCCTGTGGTGAAAATGGACCCCGTTTCTGAAACTTGCATTCCTCGAGCTCTTAGCTAAAACTAATGGTAGAAGCTTTTGTCTCGCCCGTTGTGAAAAGAAATCGAGGAGGGTGAAATGATTTAAAAATTATAGGAAAACTGATTTTCCTTGTCCCTTACTAAATTTAATGGCGCCTCGCCCGGCCTGGTATTTTGGTTTGTTTGCTTCTTGGTAATTTGTCTTTGAACACAAACTAGTATAATTCTAGCTTTACTGAAACTATATATAATAATTGATCATAATTAATTTACCGGGAATACACACTTACACTCACATACGTTCGACGTTTTCGAATGCCACGATTTTTCTTGTTTTAGTCCATTGCACATAGTTCGTTCTGCAGAGGAAATGCAATACCTACTAAATAATACGGTGGCTCATTAATAATTCTGAGTAAATAAATAAAATTTGAAGAAAGGAGGGACATAGTGAGCCTCTCTCTGGAAAGCTTCATTGAAGTACCATGTGTGAAGAAGGAGGATTTTATCTTGTTATTTTGTATAGTCCTCCTTCAGCTCAATATGATAGTGCAGAAAAAATATTAGAGCAGGCTCTGTCCAAATTGCAAAAATCCACGAAAAAATTGATCGTTAGTGGAGACGTAGGTAAATGTAAATTTGCTTGACAACTTTGCTTATTGTAGTAAACGTATCTTTTGGAATCATATAATTTAATTAATAATTTTACGGCAACATGTATTGAAAATATCTATAGATATAAATAGTTCCTACCAACGCCTTTCGTTCTACACCCTTGATTTGAGAACTGGCAGTAAATGTGAAATTAGAAGCATTTAATGTATATTTATTTTATACGTTCATAAGTGTACATTGTGTTACCTATATGAATAAATGATTTTTGACTTTTGCGCTGGTTTTTGATATCATTAAATATCGCAAAAAGACTGTAAAAAATCTTGACGTTAGTAAGTGGACGGGTTTAGTTCAGCGTAGTCCTTTCATCGTACATTGCAGAGAGGTAAATTGATTTGTTTGTTTATAGATATACTAGCTGCCTGTCCCGGCTTCGTAGGGTTGGAAATTTCCCGTTTATAAGTATAGATTATTAATTAAACCGTAGTAAATATAAAGTACCTATTAAATGTGAAGATCTAAAAATTACCTTAAAAAGAAGCTCTGTGCCCAAAGAGTGTTTTGGCCACCGAAACGAGAAACTTCCGGGGCCTGCTTATGCGCCATTTTCAGAAATTAGTTTATGTTTAATTTGCTATTACATATATTATTTAAACATTTGTTTTAATAAGATTAGCCGCGAGTCGCGAATGTCGTTGGTCGTGGTAACGTGTAAAACCAGCTCAATGAAGTATTTTCAACCAACAGATGAGCCTCCTGCAGATGAGATTACTTGTATTCGTTCGACAACCCTAAGCTATCGGCTGGCTGGAATCGGGCGGGAGATGCACTCAAATCATTAGGTAGATACATTCTGTGTGAATTAGTCGCCCCCCCCCCCCGTGCTACGCCGGCGGGACAGTCACGTGATTAAAACATTCTCGCCTCACTACATTCCTCCACTAACGTCACTATACTCACTTCAAATTCAAGCCACCTAAATACACATTTTCGTATTTATTAGTATATCCCTACCCCCTTGATTTAAACATAAGTAGAGATTTCAATTAGAATTAGATCTGACAAGAGTTGTGAGTTTTAATTAGTGCTTTAAATTTTTCATTTTATTAATTTATTTTTATCCATAATAAAGTTAAATTAATAAAATTTAAAGCACATAATATTTGTGGGTAAATTAATGTTACCCACAAATATTTTTTTACGTTTACGTTCGCTTGAATTTGTTAAGCTAACTGGTACACACTGTATGGATTCTGGAAATCATGTTACTCATTGTCTTTTTTTTTCCTTAAAAACATATTACTATTACTACAACGCATTTTAGTTTGTGATTGGTTTTAAAAAATTATGACAATTTTTAGTTTCTATATTAATTTTCCCAAAAATATTGACCAGTCATTGGCAGCCTATCGATAGCCGAAACGAACGCTAGTAGAAGTTGGTGGAGAGGAGGAGGGATGCTTCGGTGAGATCGTGTGAAAGCCTTTCTGTGTCGCGCAATGTCACTAATGCCTAACGTTGTATATACATAGTCTCGTGATATAATTTCTACATTTAAAGAAAAATATGTATGTCGCCTACACCTTGTCTTCTTTGCTGCTGAGTAGGGATGCCTACAGGTTCAAATTTAATGATGTGTTTGTAGGCGCCGATCGGACAGCAAATCATTATCAATTCTACGCACTACTAAGAAATTTTGACTTTGCCATATTGTTGATGTCTATGATATTGCGTTGGGGTGCCATTCTAAGAAAACAAATGTCATCGTGTTCTTTTATAACATAACCTCTAACTATATATATTTGTAATAATAGCATGAATCATTGCGTCGCTGCATTATTTAGGTATATTAAATTATATAATTTATTGTTGCGCCTTATAATTTTTGCTGTGGTTTTACACAAAGTGGTATTGTTTTAACAAACAACAAACATAGTAAAAATAATTTTAGGATAATAAAATTGTGAGCCGTCACGGGACGCCTGGCAGATGTGAAACATCGATATTATTTTTTTAAAAGTAATATGCAGAAAAGAACAGACTGTGATAGGAAATAAATATGTTATAATGATAAAATAAAATATTACGATTTTTTTCCAGATAACGATGACTATTTGTTGAATAAACATTATATTCCTTAAATATTTTTAATGTGAAATTTACTACTGCATTTAGACTGTATATCATACAGTGTGGCGCCACGGCATGCGTCGCCACGCCAGAAATCGGTTTTACGTGTGGCTATAGATGTATCACATCAATAATTTGGTATTAACGCGAAATACAGTTATTTTGCGACTATACAATACCTATTTAAAAATATTGTATTGCTGTTAATATTATTATATAAATCCTGTGGTAAAATATCTGTAAGTGATTACAAAGCTGAATTGTAAAATACTTGGAAGAATATTATTTACTGTGAGTGGACGTAAATTTCAGAATAATATAAGAAATTAGTGCAAAAACCTGTAATTACAACGGTATATTGTTCCCGGAATCATAGTGTGCGGAGACATATAATTAAAAATCATTTTATTACGTAATTAATAAACTACTACAGTATATTATAGAGTTTCGATTCGAGAGATTCGATTAGTTTTCTTAAACAAAACACAACAGATTTACTTTATGGTTAAATTTAAATTATTTTCGTGTGTAGCAATGCAACTGATATTTACAAATTTTTGTATGTAATTTCTAAAAAATTACTAAAATATTTTTAGTTACATGAATATGGAGAATGAAAACTTTTATCAAAATCGCTCATTTTTTGTGTCTTGCATTACTCGGTCTAGGTTGAAAACAGTTACCTATAGACTTAATTCATAGAAATATTTTTTTGTCATCTGCAAACATGAGATATTGTGAATACTTTAAACACCTTTTTATATCATATAGAAAGCGTTGAACAACAACTGACCCAGTATATATAGCATCAATTTATTCTCCTTTGTCCATTCCCTTTAATATATACTCGGTAAAAACAGTCACGTTGCTGATGGCTGAACGATTTCTGGTAAAACCATGCGGCTGCTGTGGTAGTTGTCTTAGGATAAGAGGACTTAACGTTTTAATAACTAATTTTTCAAATAATTTGCCAAATGAATTTAGAATGGAAATTATTGGTCTATAATATTTCCAGATCCTTTTTTTGTGGATCGGAACAATGTGGCTTTTTTCCATCCAAATGGGAAACTACAGAATATATTAAGCAACTGATTAAATATATTGTCAAAGGTTTTGAGAGTTGTCTATAGCATTTTTGTAGAAAAATTGAAGGCATTCCATCACTACCTGAACCACTATTAATATTTAAAGATTTCAACTCTCTACAGACTTCATCCTCGGTCAGTATTACTTTGTTGTATGTGTCATCGGGTTCAGATAGGTGTTGCAGATTGTAAATAACATCTGTGAGTTGAAAAACGCTTTTTAAAAACTTGTTGAACCCTTCGCAAGCTTCTGCTTCTGTGTAGTAGACTTCATCTCCGAGAATCATTGAGTTAGGGTAGCCTGGTCTGCATTGGTGTTTATTTCTCAGATATGACCACTACGCCTTGGGATCCTTACTCAAATTATTTTGGATACTCTTCTCAAACATATCTAAGCACTTTTTGGAAACAAGTTTTTGTATAGCGCGTAACAGCTAAAATTCATCACATATATATATTTATTCATAGGCTTATATTATTTACTTCACGCCGGTTTTCTGTGAGACAATGGTACTGCCCTGGTAGTGCCTGCCCATATGGCTGAAGCCCGAAAGCAACAGCATGGCACTCCCACTAAAATATGTATTAAATAATTATTTCGTCCACTGTGCATAGGCGTTGGTTAGTAACTGTGTGCAACGAGTGCCGCGAGGGTCGCGCTTTCATTTCTGGTTGTTACCCGTTACCGCTTAGGCGGTAATCTCTTGTTTATTCTGACTTAGGTCCGTCAATGTTTTAAAAACTGAAGTTGGCGTTTACACTGCAAACATTCTGTTAAAGAAACGCTCTAAGTTTATTACGTAACAATTATTCATTTTATTGCATGTCCATAACTTACTTATTCATGAACACCGGAAGCCACACCAGCAGAAAGCATTGTTTGTTTTATATAAGAAAACTAGAATAGATCCACAAGAGCTTCTAAAGTCATTCTTGATGATGATAAATCATAATATATCAGTCTGCGCGTGTTGACGTTCAAATGTGTATCCGTAACATAATAAAAAAGTTGCTCTGATACTTATATACATATAATATATTGTATATATTCAGGCGTGGATCTAGTTCAAATTGTAATATTCATAACGCGAGACGATGTTTTTAATCAAATCAAATCAACTCCGAGTGAAAAAACAGACGTATGTTGTATTATGGAAATTACATGCTCGCAGAAATAATACTAAAATGGAAAGGTAGTAGAGTAGGTACACTCGCGAGCCCACGGGTATATGAATTAATAATGCTCTCTTTTAGTGAAGAATTAAGCTCTACTGTACATAAAACGTATCGAACCGAACAGACTTTAGCGAAAACTATAATCTGTGACCACAAATAATACGACCATCAATCGCGTTACCTTAGGTACCTACTGGGGCCTGCGGACCAGTCCTTAGTTATACTGGTCGAGGATAGTCTCTTTAGAGGAAGAGCGACGGAGGAAAAGCGGCACCTTCCTTCCTCCATAATACCTGTGCTAATAGGGTATAACAAAATTAAGAAATAACCATTAAATATGGAGTATCCAGAAACGTGTTTAATTATGTATAAGGTTAACCACACTGAATATTGTAACCTGTTACATTACAATATCATATTATGAGTCACATAAAGAACATTTTTATTTATTTATTTTATAGGTATATTTGTAGAGAGCATGTATGTACCATTGCTATTTATGCACTTTTGCCATCATTGATTTACCTACTAAAAAAACATTCAGACATAACATCAATAAATATTTTAAGTGTGCGGTTTCGACTGCCCCATCAGAGTTGATTTTTTTACCATTTTTTTGTAAAAATGGTAATAAATCAACCAAATTTACCAAAAACAAAATGGTTTTACCATTTTTACAAAAAATGGTAATCTGTTGGAGCAAGGTCCGAGGAGTACGGTGGATGTCTCAAACATTCCAATTGAAGTTCTTCTAATTTGGTAGCGTTGTCGTGAAGCAGCCTACAGAAAGTTATAGTGAACGACCCTGGCACTACTCCACCAAACGCTCACAACTAGCTTTTTTGGACTAAATTTTCACTTGGAACACTGTTTCGCTAGTTCAGCCATTGCGATAAGGATCTAATTTACTCCATATTCGGTTTAAAGCCCCTTCATTATTATGCCGGTCGAGTATACATACAGGCTTCAGTAAATTTGAGAGGTTTGAGCCATTGGCATTGCCAGTGGATTATTTATTTATTTATTTATTTAATTGTTTATTTCCAGTAAATTTTCCTATCTTAACAGTTACAACTAATGCGATAGAATTCCATTATATTACCCACACCAACTAACATACATACAAACATTAAAAAATTAAACTGAAATTCCTAAATCTTATAACTAACAATATAGCAAGCAACTCTTGTGAACTCAGCCAGCGTACAAACAAATAGGTCCACCTCAATGGAAATTTGTGGCGCTTTGCTAACCAAGTTGGAATGTGCGCGCGGTACATCCAAAAGCTTAGACGTAAGCCTCAGGTTTCTACTTGGTACCCGTAGACCCAGTCTCTCCATTATATCCGGATTATGCACCCGACCCGTAAGTATTTTAAATATATAAACTGTCACAGCTAGATCTCTTCTGAGGCGTAGCTTGTCGTACCCCACCATACCCAGAACAAACAGGGTCGGGTACATAAGCGGATACAAGGGATACACTCCATACAGTCTCTTGTAGAGGTAGCGCGTGAATTTATTTTGTACTCGCTCTTACATGAGACTGTATTTAGCCTCATATGGAGCCCACACCATTGCGTTGCCTCCAAGTGACTTCTCACTAGCGCGTTGTATAAGATTTTGATCGCACCGATGTTCTCAAAGCCACAAGCTGTTCTTAATATGAACCCCAGATTTCTGTAGGCCTTTTTGTATACCATCTCTACATGTCGCGCGAAACCAAGATTCGTATCAAAAGAAACTCCCAAATCCTTGACCTCTGAGACTTGAGCCAACGTTAGCCCACTAATGGTATAATTGTACCGAGTGATTAACCGTGCCCTTGAAAAAGATATCACTTTGCATTTCGCCAAATTAAACTCCAATCTATTTCTCATGCTCCAATTAACCACTCGATCAATGTCTTCCTGCAGCCGAATGCAGAATCTATACTCTCTATAGGCATGTACAGTTTGAGATCATCAGCGAAGAGCAAGCACTTTGCATTCTTGACAACTTTCGGTAGGTCATTCAGCATTATCAGAAATTACAACGGTCCCAAATTGCTGCCTTGTGTCACGCCTGATCTCGTAAAGTAGGCCTCTGACCTACTCCCAGCGTATACCACGTATTGCGTTCGATCTTCCATAAAACTGGCCATAAAGTTTAATAAGTGTGGAGTGAATCCTATATGTGCAAACTTCTGCAAAAGCACGTCATTATCGACCAGGTCAAACGCTTTTTTGATATCAAAATAGGCAGCGTCTACCTGTTTTCCACTGTCCACGGCTGGGCTAATATTAGCCATGTAATTCAAGAGGTTGCTAGTGGTACTCCTCATAGCCCGCTTGCGCTTCTGATAGTTGGGAACTCACTTGATTAAATATGCATTTTTGAAGTGCCGCTTCCAATAATTTCGCCGAACATGACAAAATAGCTATCGGCCTATGCTATTCTACTTTATCATGGCATCCTACTTTAGGAATTTGCGTCCTACTAATCCTACTTTAAATTTTACTAATCATTCAATATTATTCAGTTAAATTCAATGATGATTTAACACATGAAGAATAATCAAATCAATTATTCATTGTAATTCATGTAATTGAGCCTTCACAGTTTTAGGTATAGAAGTCAAAGTCAACGAATAAGTCAGACGTCTCGGATTTCTCAATAACAATAGATTATCACACAATCGGGCAGCTCACTCCAGTGAGGTCTCCGCGAAGGATGTAATGAGAGTGCCACCGCATTGTCTACCGCCTCTTTGAGACAACATTGCTGAGTAATCAAAGACTTTTATAAAAAACCTTTTAATTTAGTGCTTACGGATGTTATTGTTGGCTCATTTGTGTTACACCATACATGCGAACAATCTGCATAATTACATAAATGTTGTATTAGGGATGTTTCACTGCGGTTATTAAGTTGCGTTAAAATAAAACTCCCTAATTATTGATTGTAGAGAAGAGGTGAAGATGGAATGTGTTTTTATTTTCAAAACTATGTACATTCATACAGAAAAATTAGCCTATGCTTAATACTAGGGATAACATGCTGTGTAATAACGTTCTGCCAATACGCACAGGGTGTGTACGAGCGGGATTTGTCGCTACCTGGCTCGGGATTCTAGAAAAACGTGGCGCTACAAAAATTTGACCTTTTTCTGCGCGTAGCGTAGCGGTCGAAGCGTTCGAACGTGTTCTTCTTAGAACACTTCGATATCCTTCCAGCCTATACAGCCGATACGATAACGCAAACAAACTGTTCTTTTCAGAACATATTATTCTTGAATCTTGACGAAAACGTTTAACAACTGTCCTTGTCAGGATATTATATTACCGTGTCTTGTCATGGCCATGCGTCATCCTCGTGAACAGGTGCTACTCGTGCTGACTGGTCGCACTTGAATTCGTGTATGCGGTGATATTAGTTGTTTATTCTACGTATTTGCGAGTTGTTCTCACGAGTATGTAAGTAGGTACGTGCTCCTATTTCACAATGCCTCCTGCTGATAGAGGACAAATCTTTGTTAATTTAATTTAGGTTTAAAGACAATTATTCTCATAATAGACATTAGTCACTTACATGTGAACGAAAGATATGCTAACGTTACAATTTGAAAAATAAGAAACTTGGTCTTTTAATCTTAATTTAAATATTGCTAGGCTGCCTGCACTTTTTACATTTTTTGGGAGTCTATTATACCGCAGTACTCCCCCAACGCTCAATGTTTTTTTGCCGTAATTGGTTCTATACTTAGAATTAAATTATGAGGGCGTCGTGAACTGCGCTTTTGAATTTGATTTATCTTAGTGAATGTAATGTTAGTGTGTATGTAGTCATTTAAATTTTTATAGATTAATAAGCTGGTATTGTATAGAAATAATTGTTTTATATTCATCAGTTTTGTTTCTGTGTAGATTTTGTGTGTGGAAGTTAAGTATGGGTAATGAAAAAGCAATTTAATTACTTTATTTTGAGCAATTTGAAGATTTGATATCTCAGTTTTAGTCGTAGCTCCCCAAATTTCAACCAGGTAAAGAAGGTGTGATTTAGCCAAAGTATTATAAATAAGAAGACGGACTTTACGAGGAAGGCTCCGAACTATATGTCTAAGGGAACCTCTTAGAGAAGATAATTTAGTTATTAAATGATTTATGTGCGTTGTCCATGTTAAGTTATTGTCAATATATAATCCAAGATATTTTTCGCTTTTCTTTTCTATTAGAGGTACATTATTTATTGTTAAAGGCAGATGTGGTGGAATTTTAAAGTTTTTAGGTTTAAAAATTAAGAACGAAGTTTTAGCAATGTTAATAGTTAACAACACTCGTTCGACTGAAACCACAAATATAGATGGTCAAGGTCTTTTTGCACTTGAGAAATTATTTCATGCACAGAGGAACCAGCGTAAAGAAGACAGGTATCATCCGCATACAAGGTTATCCATCCATGCAAGTTAAGGTATTGAATGTCATTCAAGTAAATTAAAAACAATAATAGGCCCAAAATTCATCCCTGGGGTACTCCACAAGTGATAGGTAAAAGTTTACTTTGAAAATCATTAATTTTAACTACTTGGAATCTATTGTTTAAATATGATTTGAACATCTTTAAGGCATTGCCGGTTATTCCTATTGCTTCTAACTTTTCTACGAGAAGCGAGTGGGAAACTGTGTCGAAAGCTTTCATTATATCAATGAATACTACAAGAACAATTTTCTTTTGGTCTAAATTAGTTTAAATTTTTGTAATGAGATTAATTGTAGCTGATAAAGTATTAGATTTTGATCTAAATCCATACTGATGTTCGTATAAAAAGTTTATATTATTTAGGTGGCCTAATAGGCGCGTGTATAGAACTCTTTCTAATATTTTGGACATTACTGGCAATACCGAGATGGGTCTGTAGTTACCCGGATCATCTCTAGACCCAGATTTGTATATTGGACTGACCTTGGCTATCTTTAAGTTATCAGGGAAAATGCGTTCCCTGAGTAATTTATTAAAACAGAAAGTTAAGTTATCAATAATCTGGTTTTTAATACATTTAACGGTTTTGGTTGTAATTATGTAATTTATTATTCTTTATTACTCAATATGTCATATTATGGAACATGGTGTAATGGTTGCAGCTCCTTACAAACATTGTGTAAAAAAATCTTCGCGATTAAAAAGAGTGTCGGAGAGTTTATTGCCAGTTCTTCTCTTCCGTTCTACGCCCTTGATTTGAGAACTGGCAGTAAATGTAAAATTAGATTCATTTAAAGTATATATTTCTTTTTTTTGATGTTCATAAGTGTTCATTATTACCTATAAATAAATGATATATATGAATAAATGATTTTTGACTTTGACTTTTGACTTCTGACGACAACGATGACAAACTTCTCAGAATATTCTAACGTAGGTATCCACATGAATAACGAAAATGATTTACGACAACTAATTTAATCACCTACATTATTAAGGACAAAGTAGTTAAGCGGCAAAAGAAAAGTTGTTGATGAGTACAAATTCACTATTTGTACCTCCATTGGCAGACTGAGAAAAGCGCATATCAAGATATACCATACAGCATTTGTATATCTATAACTGTTGTCAAGGAATAATTGTATTTCGTATTTTATTGCCGAGTATATAATTCTACACCCAAATTCAATTTCACAACTACGCGTTTTATACGGCTTCGTTATTTTCATAGAGAATTATTTAAATAAAAATTATGTTACAACCCGATTTCATCTATAAGTAACTCTCAGGGGAACGGCGCTGATTAGTACGACTCCACACTAAATGACAAGACAAGCAGCGCCGACCTTCAGCACCCTCTGGAGACGTAATTAAAACGTGATTTTTCATAGACCCCGTCCCCCCTCTTTCTTCCCCGCGTCACCGGGAGCAGCTGCTAATGTGTGCCAGAAAAAGTTGGATTTATCTGTTGGTGTGAGTTCAGCGAGATGACAAGATGCTCTTTTTTATGCTATTATCCTATATGCTCATTAGTTCTACGTGTGAAGGTAATGAAGCAAGTCAACAGTGAGTCTGGTATACAATTTGATACTACTTCCTTTTCATCGTTTGTTTTAGACAAGTTTTCAGATGAAAATTCTAAAGTTCTAATCGTCACACTGAGAAAGAAATTGACCGAGAACAACTACGACTACTCGTCGGCCGGGAGCATGGAGATACACCGGCGAGCGGAATCACGTGAGAGTGCTAGTACAACCGCTACCGCTCTTAAACATACCCCCATATTTAACATACAAAATGCAAGTATAACATTTGGTACGGAGGACTGATTTTGTTTGTGCATTTTTTTGCATTCCTCGACATTCCTGTATTCTTATTCTCATTATGTAGTTCAGCATTTTTATCATTTTTTTAGTATCTAGTAATATTATTAGGAATTATTGTTTCTAGACAAAGACATTGTACTTGAAAGATACAATGAGCACAAGACAGGGTGAGCCGCATGTGTCTCAGAATGATCTGTTATACTACGTTGACGACCGACATCTGCTGCCTCAAGAACCAGCCGTCAAATACAAGGTTTTGAAGGTATAATTTAGATTTGGTATCTGAATGCATTTAATATTATATACTTAAAAGGCTAAAAGTTCTTTTTTCCAACTCAATTGTGACCAAAAGATTATCCATGCTCTAGAAATAATTTTATATTGTATATGAAATAATTTATGACGTGAAATGTCACTTAGAAAACGAATCTCATCTCAGGCTCGTTTTAAACAGCCTAAATTCATAAATTTCCGAGTAACAGATTTTCACCTCGGCTTTAATAAAAGTGGCGACTTCCTCAATGAAAGTCGTCATTACCAAAGCAATGACAGTCCCTCTTAAGGATTTTGTTAAACATTTTGCTAGCTTAAACACAAGTCGCGGCGAAGTGGCGGAGAGCGGCTAATCCAAGAGGAGAGTAAGGATGGCGTGGCCATCATCAACCTCGGAGGTGGACCGTTTCCAGAATTCCGGCTGCCACGCTCACGCAGGCAATACATGCACGACTTCGGAGAACTCGTCAGTGACGAGGATGACCTACTTCCCCACCTGAATGACTCTTCGCCTCACTTCCGCAAAACAGAAGCTCCGAGGAATGAAGAGCTTAATAGTATCTAAGTCTTCATGTATCAAAGAAAATTTATTTATTAAATATCCTACTGGCCTATTTAATGAGGAAGATAAGTGACGCAAATGCGCTGAAATCCTGTTATGGGCCTTTTGCTACAAAAAGTGCATATTTTATTTTTATAATGTTAACTACATATCTATTATTTTATCATTTTAATATTTTTACTATACTTGCAATTGATAAATCATTGCAATTGATTCATTTCTAGATGTGGCTCTCGTTTAAATATTTGATTGAAAGCATTAAGTGAGTCTAGGCACGAATGTATTTCAAAGTATAATACTCTGAAAACACAGAATTATTGTATTGAACCAAATCACCAAATAAACTCGCAAATTTGTAGTGAAAATAAAAGGAATGAAATAAGTATGTCGTGAATGCTGGGAGCTGATAAATTCACCAATAAATATATTATGCAGCGAAACAAGCGGGGGTCGGGCGTTTATTGTTTAGTGAATATTGCGACACTGCAACGCACTACGTCAAGGCTAATACAAACTCATAAAATACACTTTTGATTTAAACATTTTCCGTTATTAAATGTTTCTGTAAATTCTGACAGAAACATGAAGCCGATCGACACTTTATTACTGTTGAGCGTGGCCCTCGGCCGCCGCCAGGCCGCATTCGTCCCCGAAAACCAAGACGCAGGTTTGTCTCCACGATATAAATAAAATACTTTTCAGACAGAATGCCGGATACGCCGCTATACGCTAACGCAAAGGTCTTTTCTCCTAGTACATAGGTAAGCAGACCGTTGCGCCTTTTCCGGCACCGTCCCGAAGTTCTGGTACACTGCCTCAATTCTCCTGGGCTATCTAGTGGGCCACCAACTGACTTACTTTCGTCGTGACTTTCTGGTTTTTGAGGGATTTTTGGGCCTCATGCCTGTTTACCCCCTATACCCTGTTCTATAGACCTTTAGAATAAATACTGATATTTTATTGGAATTTTGTTTCATATAATTGAGGGATGCCTGTTTAACTTTAAACAGGTAACAGGGATTTGGTGGATGTCGTCAAATTGAATCTTCGTAGAGATAATGATGATTACACCGACGCTCCGGCTACCAAATTGGAAACTGCGACGGATTCTGCTATAACTACGAAGTTTCCTTCTTATATTGAAAGAAATAAAGTGAAGGGATTGAGAAGAGCCAATAAAGAGAGTAAAAGTGAAGTGTTCGATGAGAATCTCATGTATGAAGTAGAACAAAACGTTATTGGACACAATTTTACGAATAATTATCGAAAAAGTAAATTGGGAAACTGGAAAATAACACCGTTAATCGGAGGTCAAAAAAACTTAAATAGATTGTCCATACAAAGCCAGCTCAAAATCACAACACAAAAGCGAGTCATTTTAAAATCTAATCCGAATAAAATAGAAAAATTTCAAAAATTTTTTGAGAAAAATAAGGAATTGTTTAAAGAGTTTCTAAGCAGTAAAATAGCTGCGAGAACACAGGTTTCGGGATTCTTCACGAGGGGAGGGCCGACAGCAACTATGAAAGGGATCACAATGAAAATTAATAGGAAACCCGTGCAGAAGAGAGGATGGCTAGACGGGGACGAGAGCGGTGGCACCACCGAGCCCTTGGACCCTGATCGGCTAGACATGCTGCCCGCGGTCGGCGGCCGCGTGCACTACTGGAGAATACGGGTTTGTCGTTTGTATCATAATATTATACTATTGCAAAACAAAGCCTAAGTGGGATAATTAAGTAATTAGAGTTCAGTTCAGTTTGTATAACTACGCGTTGTATCCACCAGGGTCGACTATGTCACCGACACGTCTTGATGCCGGAAGGGCCCAAGTACGACAGCAAGGGGCGCGTGTACCTTCCCGCCCACACCGACAGCGTACACCGACCTTACAATGTCACGCGCCGCCCCCACCTGCTGCTGCCCAAATGCTGCAACTGCTGCAAGAAGTCCGTTCTCGGCTGCGAGTGACATCCGACAAGTCACGAAGTAATTCTCAACAAAACATAGATGCTACCGAATGTAGTTTTTCCATTTTATTGCATTACAACTAATCATTTCATTTCTTTTCAGCCGAGTATTCTGGGACTGCGTTAATATGTAAATAAAAGACGATAATCAGAAATCAACTTCATTAATGTGAACACAAATGTTGAATCGATGAGATCACTTTATCTAAATGATAATTAGCGGGCCGCTGAAATTGTGAAAAAATACTTTATAAAAAAGAGTTATATATATGTATACCTATTTATAATACATTTATGTTAAATATGTACCTACGCAACGTTTTCTCATTATCATCATTATGCGTAATTTCTAAGTATGAACCGGTTTCTTTGTTACTTCAGTAATTGAATATATCGAAAACTTACTCGTTTGTATTCACATAAAATTTTAATCTGAAAATTAAAAACAAACAGATCTGTTTAAATAATAAGAAAAGTTAACGAAATAACTTGCTAACGTTAGCCACGCTCGTAGAAAATGTTGCTATCAACGTTATCAATGGATGTACATTTTAGTGTAACGTGAAATAAGACATAGTTACGAGTCAGAAAGGTTTCCGTTCACGACGAGCCAATCGAGAGCTGGTCCTGGATTTCCTTTGGCCTGCAGCGGCCTATTGCTCGCCCACCGGCGCTGCGGCCGCTCTGCCGCTAGGCGCGACGGGACGCGGAATAAAAAGCCGGCGTTCTACGAGGACACTAAGTGTCAAAACTCATGCGTAATTTCACGAATATATCTTTATTATGCGGTGTTCGATAAACTCACCGTCAGAACGAAGAGAACCGACAGCAGTATCGGTGGCATCGCCGAGAGAGACATCGCTGAGGAATAATCGTTAATCGGTTTCAATTGATTCGGTAATAATTGATTCGATTTGGCTAACGGGGAACCGCACACTGGGGAAGATAAGACAGAAACGAGGCGATCGATAAAGTAATAATGTTTATTTGACATTTCGGGGCGTCTACGCGGCCTTGTGCAGGCCGGCCTTCTTGGCCTCGAGCTCGTAGATGAGCAGGCGCCACATCTTGACGACGAAGACCTCGGCCTCCTCGTCCAGCACCATCTGCACGTCGTCGAGGATGGTGTGGGGCGCGGAGCCGGCCAGCACTTTGCTGCAGATGAAGTCGACGAGCGTCGGCTCCGGCTCGCCGATGTACTCGATGATCTTCTTGTTGATCCAGGGCCGGATCTTCTTGTCCATGAGCGCGGCGTCGATCTGCTCCGTGTCGAGCTCGTACCGGAACAGCGCCTCCTTCTGCGTGGGGATCTTGTCGATGAGGCTCTTCACCTGCGCCCTCTTCTCCTCGGCGCTCTTGCCCTCCTCGCCCCTGTCGCCCCCGTCGGCCTTCTCGCTCTCGCTGTTCTCTCGCTTGCGCTTCTCTCGGTCGCGCTTGTCCTTGCCGGACGAGTGCCTGCGGTGGGGGTGGTGGCGAGGCGCGTCCGACGAGGGCTCGTCCTCGTCGGCGAAGGCCGCGTGAACTCGCCCCATGTCGGCCGCGGGCGTGAGCGCGGCGGGCGTGAGGCCCGGCGATTTGCCCTTGAAACTGATGGAGATGGGCGAGCCGCCCACGGAGACGCCGCCGCCGCCGCCCTGACGAGGCATTCGCGCGATTATGACAAAGAAAGAATAGAAGAGACGGCTTCGCGTCAAAGAGGCCCAGTACTCACGTGTGCGTGGTGTCGATGCGAGGGAGCCGGCTCGGGGGAGGGAGGGGTGCTGCCTCCGTTTTGCTGTAACCGAGCGTTTCGTTATTAGAAATCATTTTATTACGATTCAGATTCAGATTATTCAGAAATTGGCACTTTTGAAATCGTTCAATAGTTTTTGAGTTCTTCCGTTCCGAACGAACGTACCGGGACCGCGAGGGAATCTATAGAGTCGGGGCCGACCGTGTCTCGGCGATGCCTGCGATGGCGATGTCTGCGGGGGTGGGCGGCGGGGGGCCGCGGGGGCGTCAAGGACCCGCTGGCCTCGTCCGCCGACGTCCGGCCCTCACCCTCTCGACCCTCGCCCGCCTCTCCGGCGTCCGCGTCGTCCGCCGTCTCGGCGCCGACCTCGCCCGCCCCGCGCTCTCCGCTCTCCGACGCGCCCGACGCGACTCCGCCGCTGAAAAGGACGATGCTCGGTCAGAGACGAGACCGCGAAGACGCGGTCGAGGGTCACGCGCGTTCGGCCGCTACTCACTCCGAGTCGGAGTCGATGGGCTCGGCCTCGGTGGGCAGCTGCCGCGAGGCCTGCGCGCGCAGGTAGCGGTCTCGCTCCCGGGCGAGCCTCTCGCGGGCCTCGAGGCGCGCCCTCTCGCGGCGCACGGCGCGCTGGCGCTCCCTCTCCTGCTGCAGCTCGTGGTGCAGCGTGACGTCGAGCAGCGGGCGCGGCCGGTAGCGCTCCTCGTGCGCCCTCTTGGCGCGCTCGAACGCCGCGCCCGCGACGGGGTCGTCGGGCGGCGCGGCGCCGAAGATCTCGGCCCGCAGCGCGCTCAGCTCCTCCTGCTCGCGCTGCCTCTCGCGCCCGTCGCTCTCGGCCTCGCGCACGCGCGCGCCCAGGCGCCGCTGCAGCTCCTTGCCCCTGCGGAGGTTAGAGGTTAGAGGCTGCGCGAGGCGCGGGAGGAGGTCGGCGGATCCGTCGACTCACTTGTAGTACTTGTGGTCGTCTCGCTCGTCGTCGTAGTCCTCGAGGAATTGCTTGAGTCTCTTGGCCTCTCGCTCCCTCTCCTCCTCTCGGCACCTCTCCCGCTCTTTGTCTCGCTCGTACTCCTTCGCCTTACGGCGCTCGCGACCCTCCCAGTTCCGGAGCCTGCGAAACAGAAAGAACCGGTCACGTCGCCGCTCGAGCCTCCGACGAGGGAGTCGGGCGTTCGCTCACCGTTCCTGATAGGCGGCTTCCTTCTCGCGCGCCTTCTTCTCCAGCCTCTTCTTGTCGCGGGCCTCGTCCTCCAGCTCCTTGTCCCGTCGGGAGTCCCCCTCCCCTCGGCCCCTCTCCCTGTCGCGATCTCTGTCCCGCGATCTCTCGCGCTCCCGTTCGCGCTCTCGTTCCCGCTCTCGCTCCCGTTGTTCCCTGAAATTTCAAGGAACCAATAGTGCGAGTGGATGACATCGCGACACGCGTCGAAGAAAAGGGGTCGTACCCTCGCAGAGCCGCCCTAATCTCGTGGCGAGTGCGGATATAGGGGTGTATGAAGCCCACCGCGGGCGACATCGTCTATTCGCTGTGGAAACTTTGGAAAATCAACTAATTCCTAAAAAGTTTAAAATTAAAGCTTCGTGAAGTAAAAAACACTAGTACTCCGACCGATTCGTTTGATTAGGTTAAAATCACAAATGAAGGGCGTAGCGCACGCGCAGCGATATCGCTCAAACTACGTCAAGATTAAATTTTTATTAGTTTCCCGACGTTTACGATCGAAGCCTACACATTCATTGCCTTTATCTCGCGCCCTCTCGCTCTAGTATTTATTTCCCCATATCGTTGCACCGAAAGAAACATTCATATTGTTAAAAAATGTATATTTTAAATTAATAAGTTTTTGACATATTAATGTTATTTACGAGTTATTGTACTTCACGGATCGCCATCTGTTATTCGCTCTGAAAGGAGCCACATTCAAAATAAGTTTGTAATAAATTTAAAGAGTTATCTCGATTATACGTATTATATCGTTCGTTAACAATTTAGTACAATTGTCTCACCGTTCTCTTTCTCGCTCGCGTTCTCTCTCTCTTTCCCTCTGTTCCCGCTCTCTTTCACGCTCGCGAACCTCTCTGGAAAATAAAATCCTTTTAGTGAGCTACTTGGACTTCGAGCAAATCCTGCATAATTAATGAGGATGAGAGACACCGTAAACGGATTCGGTGACAAGTACCTTTCTCTCTCCCTTTCTCGTTCTCTTTCCCGCTCCCGCTCGCGCTCGCGCTCTCTCTCTCGCTCCTCCCGTTCTCGGTCCCGTTCCTTACCTCTGCAATAAGAGAGTGAAAATAATTATAAGAGAAGAAACGTCGATTAAGTCGTCGTACAAAGGGAAAATTCTAAGCGTGAAATACTCGGCAATACCTGGAAACGCTCCTTTTCCGCCTGTCCTTGTCGCGGTCCCGGTCCCTCTCTCTATCTTTGTCCCGCTCGCGATCTCGCTCTCGCTCTCGCTCCCGCTCCCTGTCCCTGTCACGCTCTCGATCCCGGTCTCTGTCTCTGTCTTTGTCGCGGTCCCTCTCCTTGTCCTTTTCGGGTTTGTCGTCCTTGTCCCTCTTTCGCCGCACCACGACGTCGGCCTCCTCCTGCGCGAGACGGACCTTACAATCGCCGCGAGAGCCGCACTCGACGATCGCACACCGCACTCCTCCCACGTCGGTGTGCGGCCGGAGGACGAGGCCCGGAGGCCGCACACCGAGCGCGGAAGGGAAGCCGGGTTGGCCGGGGGAGCCAGTGAGCTGACGAAACGTAAGGTAAGGTAAAGTGACTTACGTGCGCGCGGCGAAGCGGTCGGGGCGGCGCTCGTCACGGGCCCACAACGGCTACAATCAAATGAACGCAACGCTGTCACAGTGTCAACGGTACGGTTAACGCTACGTACGACATTTCAACGCTCTACAGCCGATTTGTCAACTACTAAACTAATCCCAAAGATCGAGCCGGCGATCTCTCGAGTTCTTTTACGGCACGATCGCACGCGCGCCGGCGCCCCGCACTCGGGCGGCGAGCGGCGATTTCGGGATGGCGATCTTGCGATTGGATCGTCTCAGGTCTGATCCATCTCTCTATAATTAGTGTGACTAAAAGAGAACGCGTTCGACGCCGGTCGGCCGGGAAAAGGGAGCAATGCAACTTACGCGCGGCGGCGCGAGGCGAAGCGGCGGGCGGCGGGTCCTCGCTGGTCGCGCTGCTCTTGCGGACGGGCCGCGGCGCGTTCCGTCTCCGTCTAACGGCCCACGAGCGACGGAGACGGAGTCCGCCGCGACGGCCGCGGCTTCGCAACTTACGAATGCAAACCGCGACCCACGACGGGTCGGTCTACGCTGATTCTTCTATATTTTTACTTATAACGAGTCACACGACAAAAGATCACCGTAGACCCACCGACGTCGAATCTTACATTACTTCATAAAAGGAGAATGACCGTCAATAGAAAATTGTCGCCATGCAAACGAGACTCGATTTCGAAGATCACGGATCGGCCGGCGGCTACCGTCGTCGGACAGACAGGTTCGATCCGATACTTGGGAAAGCGGGGGCATAAAACCTCCAGAAATGTCTAGCTAGAGAAGCCAGGCAGCGCTCCGTGTCGTTCGGCAAACAGTAGAAATAAATAGAATATTTCTTACAGTTAGTTCATAATCCATGCGACGGAAGAATTCGGTCGTTCGGTCATTCTCATTTTGGTGTTACTGTCCTTGAGTGTGGCGTGTAAAAAATTATAATTGTTTTTACATAGGGTATATATGTAGGTTCAACTGGGTAACACGACCATGCTATTTATATATATATATATATAATGAGTGTAGGTATGAAATATTAAAATCCAGAGAAATACGATTTGTCCGCAGATTTAGAATTAAACTAAATGGACACATTTAAAACAATACACGGTATTGAGTTCTCAAAAATCATTGAAACAAATCATTTGCCTCGTTTAATACATTTATGTATCGATTTTACAACATACAAACTGTGTCTTAGCATTTTGTCAGCCACACCTCACTCTGGCTTTCGAAAATCGCTTCCTGAATACCGAAATATTGTTCAACAACAGTTGCGTGCGCTCAGAGTGCGGTGTGAGTGTGGTTCGGAGAGTGTGAGTAGATGAGAGGCAGAGTGAGTGAGAGCGAGTGAAAGTCTGAGGATCTGAGTGATACAACTCACCGCGACTCTCGGCGTCCGGCGACACGCGATGACGGCGCACACGCACACATTCGCGCTACCTCCTACATGCATTCTAGCCGTTTAATATACACATAATAATAATTCGGTCACTACGTTTAGTCGACAAAAGAGAAATCATTATTGATTGAGTGACAAGTGATGAATCCGGAAATTCCCTACTTCTCTGTATTCACTTCTCAATAATTTTTGACATGATAAACCTCAAACGGCCCAGTCCCCACAAACCTATACATGTTTTGCGCGTGTGTGCGTGTGCAAGCGAAAGGGCCGGGTGCGACCGGGAGGGGACTCACCTTCATGCTCTCGCGAAACTTGCCGATCTCCCGGTGGATGACGTCCCGTTTCTCTTCCGAGATGTCCGCCTCCTCTAGCACGCGCGCCGTCTTCGAGATCTGCTCCTCTGTGGGACACATTCGAACGTTAGGACACGCGGCGAGTCCGAGCTCGGAGGTCGGTCGACGAGAGGTGGCACCTTTCTGCAGGATCTCGTAGTTGTTAATCTCGTCCTGGTAGTCGTGATAGATCTGCGCGATCTTCCTCTCGACCGCATCGTCCAGGCCGCGCTGCTTGGCGTCGAGGTATTCGTCGGCACCGCCCTCCGCGCCGCCCTCGACGAGACGCGAGCGCTGCTCCGTCTTGTACGTGTCGACGAGCGCCTGCATCTTGCCGTCGACGCGGGCGAGGAGCGCGCGCTCGGCGAGAGGGCGATCGTGCAGCAGCCGCACGCAGCGCAGCGCGGCCGCGGGGCCCGCGAACTCGCAGAAGCCGAACGTACTCACGCGCTTCCAGCTGCAGACGGCGCCACACGCACTCAACAAGGCGCGCATCATCGCGTCGGGCGCCCGCGAAGATATGTTGCCGATGAATACCGTGACGGGCGGCCCTTCGCTCTGCCCGTTTTGCGTGCGAACCCCGCGACCAGCCTTGGCGCCCGCCGCACCCGCTGCGCCCGCCGCTGGGGCAGGCAGCAGGGCACCACGACCTGCCACTGTCCCGCTGCCGTACGCCCCCACCATCACCTTGAGAGTTTGATAACGGGTAAAATTTCCAACCACTTTCAAGAACCAAAATAAATCTAACCTATTACCTAGCAATAAATAAAAGGTTTTTTGGACAGCTCGGGCACTAGAGAAATGGACCTGTTTGCACTCTCCCCGTGCATATCAAAGTACAGGCATTATACAAGCCATAGCGGCTAAAAAACTGTGACTGCTCACGCTGCTCTTAAATGCGGACGTAACATAACCAAGATCTAGTTTACATTTCGATAAATATTAATATAACAGTTAACATGTAATAATATTATTTAATTATGCTATAAAGCACTTCCCTCAATTGTAAAACATAGCTTAGATACCAAAAAATGCAAAAACAAAATTATATTTTTTTATACTTAGATGCAACTCCAGCAGCCAAAATTACTTGAATCAATCAAGGTCTCAAGGAAGATACCAGATAGTACCATAGATAGTTTTATAAATTGATAGCGGATTAGAAATAGCGGCGTATTTCTAAATCCAAATATAAATAAAATCCAAATAGCTTGTCCAATGTGGATTCACTCCGCTAAAGAATGCCTAAACTTGTCTTTTTTCAAAGGACAAGCTTAAGATAAACAACAGCTGTTTTCTGGTAGTTAGGTATTAATCATAGATTTTTACTCTCAATATTATATCATATTATATTATGTATACTTACCTTGTTTTAAAAATGGAAAACCAACCACAGCAAACCAAAACCATCATACAACAGACATACATTCAAAATGATATTGGCTATATGAACAATGTTTAATTAACTCTTGCAGGTTTATAACAGTCCTAAGGATATTTTGTATAATTATTATTGCGGAATAGGTTGAGTTTGTTTTTAGGTTATATGCCTTTTAGTATTGGTAAGGCAAATCTGATAAACTTACATGTGTAGGCATTTGCATTGTGACTACCCCTGGGGCAATTCCATATGGTACCATCGGCGGCCGAGGTGGAAAAGACATCACTCACGACCTAAGGCTAACCGCACATTCATCAATTGACTCCTCACTCCCTACCGAACCTTATGACGTTCAAGAACTTAGTCCAACATTTTATTTTCAATCTTAATTGTTTTAAATATAAAAATAAAACTTGTTGCAAAAATTATTAAAATAAATTAGTTTTAATTACACATTAATGCAAAACTTAAAACAGTTCAATTTTACTCCTATTAAACACAAAAACGTCAGCCATCTTTGTTTTGCAAAAGCTTCAAATATCTATCACAGATAATAATTAATCAAAATAGGCAACTGTCAATGTCTTGCATAGTAAAAATTTCCTTGACTAGAGTCTAGACCCCCAAGAGTATATTTTATTACTTAAATATTGTACTCGATGGTTATCGAACAAATTAACCAGTGCATTAATTTCAACAATCACTATGCCAGCTTGAGATTTTACGGCTACAATTAGGGCAATAATTACAAGATATACAAGGGGATCTATCGAGACATTCTTTATTCTAGAAAAAATTTCTTTAAAATAGGCCATTGTTTAAACAATTTATATAATACCTTTAAGTTTCACCCAACAAACTATACCTATTATAAATTCCTAGCGTGACTGTCACTGAAATAATATGAAGTCATAAAATTCCAAAATCGAAAAACAGAATAATTAAAACTATTTATTTAAAATTGGTCCTAGTAGGTAATTGGTCATCAACATTAGACTTCTACATACTACATAGGTATCAGTGGCGTGGTTAAACCTTATGTAAAAAAAAGCAACCCTTCAAATCCGCCGCATTACATACATTCTAATGCGATATGGATAATGGAACGCTTATAAAAAATATTTTGTGTTTTAGACATTATAACTCGGAATAAGAGAAATAAAACGTGCTACTTATCGAATAATGGGCAACGTAAATAATTATTAAATATACTGAACTATTAAAAAATGTATAGTGGCCGAAATCAAAGATATGTTAACTGTTGAACTTCAAAGTGGGACGGTTTCTTATGACTTATTATGAAAACTTATTATTTATTTTCGACACATTCTAAATTGATACTTGATAGTGTTGGCAACATAGAATTTACAATCTATCGGACGATTGACGATGCTGTTGGACATTGTTTTAAACTAGCTGACCCGCCAAACGTTGTTTGCCTACATGGCAAATTTGTAAGAAACATTTTTTTAGGTCAATAAAAATAATTATCTACTATAAGTGTTCAAAAGAATGATTTATGTAGGATAATAAATTAATATTTATTAATGTAGAGAATATATTTTAAATTACAATTCTTGCTAGTTATCTAAATATCAAAAATAAAGAATCAAAGAAATCAAACTAAAATAGGGGGTTGATTGTAAAGGGTTGAAAATTCAGGGTTATATGTATTTACTAATGCTGTATCATTTAGGGGGCTGTATAATTTAAAATTGAAAAAATAATTTCGGGATGGATTACCCTTAACATTTAGGGGGCTGAAAAATAGATGTTGTCCGATTTTCAGACCTACCCAATATGCACACAAAATTTCATGAGAATCGGGAAAGCCATTTCGGAGGAGTTTAACCACAAACACCGCAACACGAGAATTTTATATATAAGATTTATCTCATGAGACCAGTTTTTAGAACCAAACACATAGTCAGCACACAAACATAAACTTTCAATACTTTCTCTGTCTGACATTTTTATTTCACTTCTCAACCGCTTATGAACTGACGTTTTATCATAAAATTAATTAGGTTATATAAAAACAAATGAAATTACTTAATTTAATAAAAAACAAAACAATTGACGTTAACCTTTTCTATTTAAACAGTAAAAGAATAATCATTTGGAGTCTGTAGAAGTTACAGTTTGGAAACATAAATTTAACATTCTCACACCCACCCCCGCAATCCCTATTGGAAATAGATTTCGTAAAATCCTATTTGAGATGATTTCTGCATGACAAATAAAAGATTAGACGACGACACATATAGACGACTCTAGCTAAATTTGGAGTCTGTAGGAGCTACGGCTTAAAAAATAAAAAAAAATCATTGTTAAACCACGCCCGCAACCCCCTGTGGGTGAGCTACCGTATAATTCGTTCATAGACTATTTCTATATCTCAGAAGATTCCTACCAAATTTGGAATTTATAGGAGTTATAGTTTAAAAACGGGAATTGTTCATTGTTAACGCCCCCGCAATCCCCTTTGGGGGATGAATTTCTTAAAATCCGTTTAGTTGACCTCTACATAACGAAAGTAATATTCCTACCAAGTTTCACATTTCTAAGTCCTATAGTTCCCGAGATTTCGTGATGAGTAACTATAGAAATTGGAATACTTCGATTATCATCGAAATTTTTAACGTTTTAGCAGACTTTTTTAAAATTTTCTTACATATAAACATTCTGACAATTCTGAAGACAATAAAAAAAAATTAACCCAATCGGTCCAGCCGCTCTCAAGTGATACTCGATCATAGATACGGCATTTAATTTTTATCAAAAAATGAGAGTGGGTGTGCAGGGGTGCGTGGGAGTTGGTGGGTGGATGCGTGGAACTTTGTAAGTAAGTAGATTCTTAGCTGAATGTAAAAGAACATTATCCGTTTAGTAAACTCCGTTGAAATCCATGAAAACAAAAGAATCAAGAGAAAACGCTTGCAATTAGCGGGATAAATCTTCATAAAAGTAAAACAGCAATAAAAAAATGAAGGAACGTTAGAATTCTAAATAATAATAAAAAAGAAAAATAAATAGCCATAAACCATCTAGGAAAAAATTCGCATCGAATGGTGGTAGTTTCATGTCGATACGATCAGTGGTTTAAGCGTGATTGAGCCTCTAACGAAGACCATTTCCATTATATATATATATATATATATATAGATTGGGTGTCGAGTTGTTGGTATAACCTGTCAGAGGTCGAGCTAAGCGTCGTTATGAGTACGATATAATATGATATCAGAATTCAGTATCCCTTCCTACATAAAAAAGGCACCCTCGGAAATAAACAGCATTCTAATGGTTGTAGAAAAATATATTTACATTTCTATTTTTAATAGTCACCTCAGTATTAACAAAGTTCCTAGGTCCTTCCTAGTCTCATTCTTACATAAAAACAGTTTCTTATAATTAAAGAGGAAATTAAAAATCATAATAGCATTGTCATATAATCATAATAGACAAAGCTTGGCAGCTCTTAGTAGTTTACTAGCCAACTAAGAATTAACAAAAATATTAAGTGAAACATCTTAATAAAAAAAATACAAACTATTGGTTGATGTATGCGTTTAGTAGTTCAATGTTAGAACTTTAGGTGGCAATTTAGCTTAACACCTTAGACACATATAGTGTGTAAACAGTGTGAATAATAGATATACGAATACATGGATTGATCATATCATATACTGGTACATGAAAAAAAATAAATTATCATCTGTAGGGGCTTTTACCTTAGTAATAATTAATTTATACCGAAGTTACACTTCTGACATGTGTACTTTGTACGCACGCAATTTTTTTTATTTATTCCATTTCATAGCAAAACTTAAAGTGCTATGGGCTGCCTTATAACATCCACAGGAGTTGCTTAATCACCTAATCCTGACTAGAAAATATCAGATTTTACCTACAAGGTACAAATATTTAGTAATAGAATATGTACTATAAAAATACTTTCAACCTTTATATATATTATGTACTTACAAATAACAGACAAAAAAGTAGTCTCTTGAGCCGTAACAGGGCGAGCCCTAAGTGGCTTCTTTTTGTGAGTAGCTTTAATAATATTTTGTTAAGTCAAAATCTCGAATCGATCAGCATAGAAACAAACTGTTTTTTTTTACGGTTACTGGCGCTTATTGGGTGGCTGCTCGTCGATCTGCGCCCGGCGGCGGCGACCCACTACTGCGGCGGCGAGGTAGCCGACCGCGGAGCCGGCCACGAGCGCCGCGGCGCCGGCCTTTGCCCCCAGCAGTAGCCCCGCGGGCCCGAACAGGGCGGCTCCGGCCACCGCGCCGCCCACTCCGTACATGCCCGCCCGCAGCCTCTCGGCGAGCGCCAAATGCGTACGCGCGTCACTCGCGGCGTCGGCTGCAACTTCAACGCCGACGGCGGCGGCTTCCAGAGGTCGCCTCTGGCGCAGGGCGGCGGCTTGCACGCTCTGCCAGGCCTCGTGCAGAGCCCTCACCTCGCTCTGCAGCGCGCTCCATCCCGCCAACACGGCTTCGCGTTCCCGCAGCGACATGCTAGCGTCGGGCTCCACTCGCAGCTGCACTTGCTCCGGGACTATCCCGACGGAGTCCGTGGATGCCAGGCTGCCGGACTCCACGCCGTCATCCATCACCGGTGCCGCCGGACGATTAACGGACAAAGGACTCGTCTCTGTAAACGCCACGTTCATCACTTGTAGTCATTTTTCCCTGAAGTACTTAGCCTAGTTAAACTTTTAAAAAATTACAAGAAAAATAATATTAGATGGTTGTGATCTTGTCTTTTCAAATTTTCTTGTTTTGTTAAAAATGTATAATGGGCGTGATTATGGGTGAATTATGAGGAAGACAAAAGCAACAGCACTCTAGCCTCACCGCAACCAGATGCTCGTGTTTCGTTTGACTCTACTATTGCAATGCAACTCCTCTCTATAACACCTAGAATTATATATTTTAATAGACATTTTTGCTAAAAATCCTCTTACATCTTTATTTTTTATGTTAGCAAAACCTAACACACCATTTACTAAGCAACAAAAACTAGGAAAGCTTAGCCACAAAGGGATTTTACAAACAAGTCTCAACTATATTTTGAAATTTAAGTATAATATTTTTTTTTTAATAATGTATACAGAAAATTTTAATACAACAATAAAATATAAATTGCAAGATAGACTATGCAAGATATTATAAAATGACTTTTTACCTAGATAGTCCATTATTGCTTTCAAGGTGAGATCTCTGGAGTGTTGTGTGAGTTTGTCAAAACGACCTCTATCAGCACAGCAAACCTGCCTTCTAAGAGCCTCCATCTCACCAAGCAACACTCTCAGTTGAGATGACACGCGACGTGCATGTACTTGTTCACTTCGGACACGACTGTAGTCACCTGTTTCCTCATACTAAATAAGTGATAAAGGAATTTAGAAATTTGTATATAAAGCAATAATATTGCATGTAACCTCCCATGCAAAGATTTAGGTATCACCTACATAGATATATTACATACACATTTTCTGTTCCCATCTAACTGATAATTTTTAATGTCATCTGTGGGGATACAAATTTTTCAAGATCAATGAATAAAAAGGAGTAGACATTAGTGTGTGTATTCATTGACACTCTATAGGCACTTATATAATTAAAACATTGTTGGGTTACAACCCATCAGACAAATACTAAGGAAAATTTTGTCAATACTAATACTCAATCAATTAACACTATTGCTTTCAAATGTTATGCTAATAAGCACTTAAGAGATACAACTGTGTATATTATATGACCTAGCAAATAATTTTCATAAATAAGGCACTACTCTTTATAAACTTTATTTTATAGTACTCCTGTTTATGCTATATATGTATATTTTTCAACACACTGTGACGTCAATGTACTACGCACTGTTTACATAATATTTAAATTGAAGCTTTAAACAAAGAATACTAAATAAGACATTTGTAACATAATTGTACCCACCTTTAGAATATTGGCTTTGTGTTGTCGCAATAGGTCTAAGTGATGAGGAATTGCTACTTCATTGAACTTGGATAGTGATAACTCAACTCGTTTCAGTGGTAGTTTTCCTTCCTCATCCATTTCTTCTTCAATTTGAGAAATTGAAGACCTAACAAATGTTCATGCCACTCAATATTGCATGGTCTAATTGTTTTTTCCTAGGTAGGTAGCAGTTGCCTTATTACTTACTATAAACAATTTCGATTAATGCATAAAAATAAATTAATAATTGAAAATAATATTACTGATAGTGATGTCCAATATTAACGCACACAAAACACATCTCTTATGTCTTAAGTCTTAACTCTTTATTGTAATTTTATTTTTTTATTTTTTTTTTTAATATTATTTTATGGCCTGGTAACGAGACCTTTAAGCCAAGTCTTATTTTATTTAATTTATTGTAATTTTATGACCTGGTAACATAGACTATTAGTCTTTTATGTCATAACTTATTTGGCAAAGAGTATATAATCACTACCGTTTTATGTGTTATTTGGAAAAACAAATACAATACACATCCGGTAGTCATCTGCCACAGATGAATTAGATTTAGATCACAAAAAAACACAACAGAAAGCATAGATAACCGATATTCTAATAGTGTTCTACAATTATTCTAGTAAGTCAAAAACTAAATTTGTATGAGAATGACAGTTCGTGTCGACCGTAGACGGACTATGGTCTAAACTATGGTTCTATACTGTATCTATACGGTGTGGTTCAGTGCACAGAACGCTACTACCCTAACACCCATTCAGAGTTCAGCATTCATGTTTAAAAATCAAATATAGATTATAGGGCATTAGGCGTTTTTTATTTTAGAAAAAGATTCATAATATCCTTTGAAGTAATAAAGTTTTAATAATATTTATCTTCGAGTATTATTCGTGACAGGCAAAACTCAAAATTGTTCAAGAATAACGGGAAGAGATTAAGTATTACTGCGTTTCAGATCTTGATTTGATTTTTCTCAATATGATTCTTTAAATACTACTTAGTTCAAGCTGACGGTGGGGTTGTATAATACTCGTAAATATAAAGTTGTCGTCGCGAAATGGATGTAGATACTGGTAAGTCTTTTTATAACCTATTGGTGAAAGATTATCAGTGAAAGAGCCGATAATCATAGATTTCACATTGTATTCGACATTCCCCATCCACACCTGGCATTACTCAATAAAGTGTGTTTTTAATTTAAGTAATTCTAGAAGATACACATAATTATACTATAATTTGAAATGAATTAAAACTTATATTACTTATGAAAGTTGAGCACAAGGTTTATATTAACATTTAGTGCAAGTTACTTCAATCAATCGCATAGAATGGATGAGGACTGGCAAGTAACACTCTTCTACTGAGTTTTACAGTAGAGGAGTAAACAGTTTATAGAAAATCAAGTCAATGTTTAGTCTCTATTAGCAGTGTTTGCTTTTTGAAGCTGTTGTAATTATTTATGTTAAGTAATTTTTCAATTAATATAATTTGATAATAAAGGGTGGACTTTTTAGAAATCATCTATGCATTCAACCAAACTAGGTAGAGTTTTAGCAGAATTCATGCCTAAAATCTTACCAACTCTAATTTATTTAACTAATAAAATAAGTTAATTATAATTATTTGTTTTAGATGGAAGGAAATCAAGATCCCGGAGCAAATCAGTTAGTATCACTACATAATATAAAACAAAGTCGCTTTCTCTGTCCCTATGTCCCTTTGTATGCTTAAATCTTTGAAACTACGCAATGGGTTTTGATGTGTTTTTTTTTTAATAGATAGAGTGATTCAAGAGGAAGGTTTATATGTATAATAACATCCATTAAATTGTGGAGAAGTACTGTTATTTTTGTGGTTTCTAATGTGATGTCATAAATAATTTCATTTTTTCCGCTTACATTGCAAATGCAGGCTGAACCCCTACAAGTTTTATCAAAATAATGTACTAAGTATTGTACACATTGAAAAGGTCTACAGAAAAGTCTGTAATGGTATATGTCTATCTCTTATGGATAACCCACAATAACTTTTTTTTTGTTATTTACATTTTACGACAAATAATGGCTAATTTTCGAAGCGATTTTAACCAATACAGCATTAATCCTTAACCAATTAAATATCTTGAATAAATTGTTCATATTTTAATATAGATCTATACAGCCCATTACAGCTTATTTAGCAGCGATCTAACGCGTGTATTATCGAAGCTTTCCAGCGACGGAAATAACAATGCATATTAAATTCCTGCTTTTCATCAGCATTGCACCCGTGCGAAGCTGGGGCGGGTCACTATTTTTATTATATAGGCTTTTAGAAAAACTTAATTATCCATGAATATGTACCTTTATGTGTAACTATTTACTATGTGTTATGATATAATTACCTGTAATATTTCAGGCAGAGTCTAATATGTCTCACGATGGATCACCAAACTCAAAGGCAAGATCTAATTCAAATTCATCATCCCATGGTTCTTCACGCTCAGTTTCACCTAAATTGCCTCGCTCAAGAAGTGGTTCAGTGAGATCTAACAGATCCCGAAGCGACTCGCCCAAAACACCCAGATCAAGGAGTGGTTCTCCCAAGTCCAACAGATCAGCGTCTCGCTCGCGCTGCGTAAGCGTAGCCAAATCTAAAAGCGGGTCTCCCGTATCCAGAAATCGTACCAAGAGTCCATCGCCAGCATTGAAAATGAGCCCGAAATCAAAAAACGGATCAGTGCAGTCTCGGAGCGTGTCTCCGGCTAAATCCCGCTCTAACAGTGGGTCGCGGAAGTCAAAGAGTAGATCCCGAAGTGGCTCTCGCAGGTCACGATCACGAAGTAAGTCGGCGGATCTCATGGAGGTGGACGTAGATGCAGCGCCCGCTTCACCTGTTTCGCCCAGTAAGTGCACAAAGTACACATAAAGGTTGCGGACAACATGAAAAGTCTAGAAATAACGTACAATTTTATTTGACTCGTATAGGTACACGCCGATCCCGGTCTCGCTCCCACTCTGCATCAAAGTTGAAATCGGAATCTGCCGGTGAGCACTTCACTATGTACTCTTAACAGCCTTATGTACATAAGAGTGCATGTTTATTTTTAGTGAGGTAACTTGAAGAACTGTAATGAACGATCTGTCTTTGTTTTGCAGCTGGTGATAGAACGCGGAGGTCAAGATCTGGCTCTCGCAAGCTTCAATCTCGCTCGAGATCCAGCTCCCATAAGTCTATTTCTCGCTCCAGATCAGGTTCCCGTAAATCTAACTCTCGCTCTAGATCTGGATCCAGAAAGTCTCGTTCCAGATCTGGATCCAGAAAGTCTCGCTCCAGATCTGGATCCAGAAAGTCTCGTTCTAGATCTGGATCCAGAAAGTCTCGTTCGAGGTCCGGTTCGCGGAGATCAAAGTCGCGATCTAGGTCACGATCGATATCGCGCAAATCTAAATCACGATCTAGATCCGGGTCGCGCAAATCTCGGGCCAGATCGAAATCCGGTTCCCGTTCCAAGTCTAGATCCAGGTCTCGTTCGAAATCGCGATCCAGGTCCGGTTCAAAGTCTGCGTCGCGCTCTCGTTCACGATCGCACTCCAAATCCCGATCCAAGTCACGTTCTAGATCTGGCTCCAAGTCTCGGTCGAGATCCAAGTCTCGGTCGCGTTCCGGTTCTGCTAAATCAGTATCCAGGTAATGTCACACATTGATTTAATTAAAAATAATAATATATGGGGTTAACTAATGGGGGGAAGAAGACTTAGTAATCAATCGTTCAGCGAACGAATGCCCAAGTAGAGTCATTTTATTAGTCCACAATTTCTTTAGACACTTCTCTTCGCCCATTGATTGCTAGACCTTTACTAGACTTAAAAAATAATAATATTCTCATATACAACTCACCGGAACATCTCAACCGTCCGTCCCGCATCGCATCTAATCGTCAATCGAATTAATATAAATTTGGTCAGGTCTCGTTCCCGCTCGAGGTCTGGATCTCGCTCCGGCTCCGAGTCCCCTTCGAAGAGAGAGGGCAAGCGGCGCACCGTGCGGCTGCAGTCGGACGATGAGGGCGAAGGCGGCGAGGGGAGCGCCGGAACCGAAGCGGCGCCGGTCGACGGAGGCGAAGGACCCGCGGTGCCCGCCGTCGTGGCGCCCGACGACTCGTCCGACGACGACGTGCCCGCCGGCGGCTCCAGCCTAGAGGCCACCGGGGGCATGTCGGACTTCGAGCTGATGCTGGCGCGTAAGCGAGACGAGCGACGCGGTCGTCGGCGGCGGCGCGACATCGACATCATCAACGACAACGACGACCTCATCGCGGCCCTGCTGCAGCGCATGCGCGCCGCCGCCGACGAGGACCGCGAGCTCAACAAGCGCAACCTGCCAGCCGTGCGCAAGGTGTCCATGCTGAAGGAGGCGCTCTCGCAGCTCATCAAGCGGGACCTGCAACTCGCGTTTCTCGAGCACAACGTTCTCAACGTGCTCTGCTCGTGGCTCGCGCCGATGCCGAACCGCGCGCTGCCGTGCCTGCTCATCCGGGACTCGCTGCTCAAGCTGCTGGCGGACTTCCCGCCGATCGACAAGTCGCTGCTGAAGCAGTCGGGCGTGGGCAAGGCGGTGATGTACCTGTACAAGCACCCGAAGGAGACCAAGGCGAACAAGGAGCGCGCCGGGAGGCTCATCTCGGAGTGGGCGCGGCCGATCTTCAACCTGTCGACCGACTTCAAGGCGATGACGCGGGAGGAGCGGCAGGCGCGCGACGAGGCCATGGCGGGGGCCCGGCGCCGCGACGAGGCCGGGCCGCCCGACAAGCGCGCTCGGCCGCTCGACGAGGCGGAGCGCTCCGTTCGGCCGGGGGAGGCGGGCTGGGTGGCGCGCGCGCGGGTGCCGCTGCCCTCCAACAAAGACTACGTGGTGCGCCCCAAGTCCACCTGCGAGGCCGACATGTCGCGTCTCTCCAAGAAGAAGATGACGCGCTACGAGAAGCAGATGAAAAAGTTCATGGACCAGAAGCGGCTGCGCGGCGGCTCCAAGCGCGCCGTCGAGATCTCCATCGAGGGCCGCAAGATGGCGCTCTGAGCGTTCTACGATCATCTCCGACGGCGCGACGTCTTAGCGCCGCTGTAAATATAAACTAAGTATTCATCTTCGGGCTTCGGAAATTTTACTATGACGATTGTGATCTGTGTATAAGTGATAATTTGTAATTTAAATTCTGATAATAAATGACTGAATTGTGTGCGTGTTCTTTTATTTTAGTTTCGTGAGATCGGTTGGGTTGTATATAAGATAACTTTTATGATCTCCGTTATCTGTAAGTTGCAAATAGACCAATCTTGCGGCTCACTCGATAGAGTCGCTTTAAATGTACGCCACGCGATACGTTAGTCCGTTATCTCTCGCGTCTGTGGAACTTGAATTCCTCATTGCTGTTATCTGAATTGGCCGAGTTGTCAAGTGTTAACCTATTACCTGATGTAACTCAGTTTTATTTAAGCTTTGAACGGAGAAGCTATAACGAACCTAAAATGCAATTCGACGCTTCCGGTATGTACAAAATGTCATACGTTAACCTAAAAATATTATTAAAATGTAGACATATTTCTGACTTAACACTCATTTCATCAGGTACATTAATAAATTTATGATGTACAAATTTTACTAATACAAGTTAAAAATAAGAAAAGGTATTAACGTATTATTATATATATATTATATTATTTTGACGTTGTATGATTGCTTTATTTATAATAACTGCGTGTCTCATGAAATGAACCCAAACTGTATATATTTTTTTATTTGGACCACAAAATTAGGACAAATACATGTCAAAATTAATAAGACCTAGGCGAACAAGGAGCGCGCCGGGAGTTAATTATTAGGTATAATTTTATTTTTTATATACATAAAAATAAAAACTATAAATATTTAACACTTGTCACTAGAGTTTGATAAACACGAAGATAATATTATAATGTTAAGAGTTTTAGTACCCATTATTGCCATGTTCGATAACGTAATTGTCATATATAAAAATATATATTTATCTGTAGGTACTAATATAATAAATAAATATTAAAATGTTTATATGCTCGTAAGCAATAAAGTCTAAAAGATATTCCTGAGTAACATTTGATGATTAAAACTTTAACATAAAAAAAAAATCCAACCGTGCAAACCGGGGGAGGCCGGTAGTAAAGGCCCGTAGGAGGGATGTATTTCACAATTTAATGACGTGGAATAAGTGATACCAACATGATCCTATGTTCCAAAATAAACGGATTTTATTTTATTTTTTATTTTAATAGAATATATCTCGGTAGTAAACTTTAAACTTTGTTGCTATTATATTTCAGCACGTGCTTTGTTTTTAGGCGAAAATGAGGTAATCTTTTTCGTTCCGACTTTGCCTATTAATCTGTCCGATTATCAAGATTCAATATGAACGTTATTCACACTCACACATTTTAGACCATCAACATGTCCGCTACAATCCTTTAAAAGATGAGTGGATACTAGTGTCTCCGCATCGGTGCAAGAGGCCTTGGAGCGGACAGACCGAACCTTCCCCTGAACGCCGATCAGATCCTGATCCTGACAATCCTTTAAAAGCAGGAGCCACTAGGGCTAATGGACAGGTTAGACCAAAGTTATTAAAATTTCAGATATTAATAACATTAGTTAAGGTAGTTTTACCAACAAAATCTCGCAAAACATTTCAGAAAAATCCAAATTATACATCTACTTACGTGTTTCCGAATGATTTCCCGGCATTACTGGAGACGGTTCCGGAGCCACCGTCACCCGATCACCCACTCTTCGTCTCTACGCAGGCCAAAGGGACATGCAGGTATATAAATGTACCTATACTTCCTTTTCCGGCATTACTGGATACAACAATTACTCATATACTTGATTGGTTATAAATTGTGCTTAGTAGAACCGAGCACTTAGTTTGTCGAATGGTAGACACATTCCTTAAAACGTCATTATTTACTTATATTTCAGAATATTCATAAATTTAAATTTATTCCAGGGTTATGTGTTTCCATCCAGACTCAGCAATGACCATCTCGTTGATGTCAGTACAAGAAATACTTGCCGTTATTGAAGAGTAAGTATGCTTATTATTGAAATAGACGCTGAAGCATGAATTAACTTACCTACTACTTAATACAAATAACAAATTATTATTTTTTTATGTCTATATTTTTCTTTATTTGTCTGAGGTGGGTAACACAGCTACGTGATCTCGGCGTTCGTTACCGGTGGGTGCAAATATTCGAAAACAAAGGCGCGGTAATGGGATGTTCCAACCCTCACCCACACTGCCAGATATGGGCTTCATCCTTCCTACCCAATGAGCCCGCCGTTAAAGACAGGTAAATAAATCGCTCATATATATGATGCGTTCATGTCTGTGAGTTCAAAATATCCGTTTATGTAAAGAAAATTTTTATGATTATCCACTTTTAGGTCGCAAAAACAATATTTTGAGAAGTATGGTAGAGCAATGCTAGTAGACTATGTTGAACAAGAATTAATTAGGAAGGTAAAATTGTTATGAATTATGTTTGGTTTAATTTAATTTTCCTAAAAATAATTTACTATGGGTACATTCCACCCTGTTTGAATATTTCAGGAGCGCATAGTGTTACAAAACTCAGAATGGGTGGTCGTGGTCCCGTATTGGGCGGCTTGGCCCTACGAGACTCTGCTTCTGCCTCTCAACGGCCAACCTCAACGACTCACTGACCTCACTCCGAACCAAAAACTTGCTCTAGCCGAAATTATGAAGTACCTTAACATCAAATACGATAACCTGTTCCGGTGCAGCTTTCCTTACAGTATGGGATGGCACGGTCGGTATTGTGATGTTAAAATATTATCTGCAGCAACATTGTATGATGTAAGACATAATGTGACTCGACAGGGGCGCCGACGGGCGTGGCGTCGAAAGACGGCGACAGCCCGCACTGGCTCGTGCACGCCGTGTACTTGCCCCCTTTGTTGCGCTCTGCCACCGTGCGCAAGTTCATGGTGGGCTACGAGCTCTTGGCGCAAACGCAGCGCGACCTCACGCCGGAGCAGGCCGCCTCGGCGCTGGCGAGTTGCCCGCACGACCACCACTACACCACTTTCCCGGGCAAGGGAAACATGATTGATTGTATTGATGCAACGCATAAATAAAGATTAAAATTACGCTTATTCGCAATATTACGTTGTAACAATTAATAATTACCACTTGAATGTTTATTTAAAATGACTATATTTTTGTTTCGCAATTATAAAATACAATAATAATAAAATGTATCAATGAAGGAATTAGGGAATGTTCATTTCGATCACTAGACAGCGCGGTTGCGGACCGATGATGGTCAAAATTACAAAGCGGAGCAACCTTATGACTATTGTCCGTTCGGCAAGGCTTTATCTATTTACTAAAGAAAACAGTTAATATCTTAAACACTGATTTGTCGTCGAAATCAAAGAATGTTGTAGGTACGTTGTTCAAAATGTATTATAATAGGATAACCTATCTTAAAAAATTAGACGATCGAATTATGTTTCATGAACAAATTCTTATTGAATAGATCTATTCTTCAGTGATATGCACTTTTGGAGAAAATAAAATATTAAGGTTTCAGTAAGAACACATTTTTTTTCATGTGGGTAACATAATGTAAACTTATGTACGTGATAAAAAGAAATATACATTAAATGCTTCTAATTTTACATTTACTGCCAGTTCTCAAATCAAGGGTGTAGAACGGAAGAAAAGAAGTGGCAATAAACTCTCCGCCACTCTTATTGTATTTTACTACATACAATATGTTGCTCTTTGTAAAAACTGCTAAACATTATGAAACGGCTTAAAAGATTTTCAATTTTAGAATTCAAGTTCGAACTGATGAAGGATCCCTACAAAGGTGATCGCTCTGATCCGTCCAACTATCGCCCAATAGCTGTAACCTCCTTGTTCTCCAAAATAATTGAATCCATTGTTAATGGCACGTTAGTGGCACGCAGGGGTCGGTTCCCGTATGATTAAGAACTAAAGCGCAGCTCCATTAGCAGTGGAAATTTTTTAACGCTTCTTCTTGACGCGTGTTTAGAATAAAAACGTCTCAGGTCAATCATTAAAAACGACATTCGCAAAGCTAACATTAACTATTTACATACCATCTCATTAAATTTAGTTAATAAACCAATGCAATTTTGGAAATATATTAATACTCTTAGAAACCCAAAAGCCAGAGACTGCAATTTTTTATAATGATGTTGAATATTACGGTATTTGCTAGTCACTTTCAATCGGTATTTCTGGCAGATCAACCGGAACTAAATACAGCTACTACCAGTCGTAACCCTAAAGTCTACTCTAATCATTTTAATATCAAAACTTTCGAATAGTAGGGGAGCCCACGATGCTAAATGGGGATTTACTCGAGCGTCGACCCAGTAGGTCTCTGGGTTGCAAATCTTAGATGATAAGAAGAAAAAAATGTTATATGATATATACGTATTCATCGGTGGGGGTAGCGGCTACAGATTTTTAAATATGTGAAAAAAAAACTGTTGTATGGACATCCTCGAGCGCGTCAGATATTGATAGCATCAATGGCCTATGTATTTTTAATAATGTACGTACGTTAATTTGATCGTTTGCATGATGCGGGTGGTTGTATGTAAGGGTTGAAAATGAAAAAAAAAAATTTAATCGAGCGCGTCAGATTTTCTAAGGGAGTGTTAAGTGCATCAAAAAAAACCATTCATTCACTAATCGAATGGACGCAACTTCGCGGACACTTTCATAATGTGCAAAAAAAATTCGCCATTTTGAAATACTCAAGCGCGTCAGATTAAGATATATATGGTTCTTCTTTGTGTTCTAAACTTACTGTCTCATAAGCTGACGATTATCTAGAGGGATTCGCCTGATCTGCCAAAAACAATTATAAAAACGGTTCGTCCCTGCAACTTCCCGCTAATTCCATTCCTGGGCGCTTAAAATTGTACTTATGAGCTCAAAATATAACTTATGTGATATTTTGAGCTCGCTGACCCAAAATAAAAAAAATCTGATAGAAGTTTCAGACAACACTATTTTTGGCATTTTCAAACTGCAATATCTTTTGAATTGTTCAATCAATTTTCACACGGTTGGCAATCGATCAGTTTTTTAAGCTCTAAAAATTATTTTATTTCATCAAAAACGATCGCATGTGAAATGTTGTAGTTATGTGAAAAAAAAATGTGAGCCCACGAGGCGTCACGGGACGCCTGGTAGATGTGAAACATCGACATTATTTTGTAAAACTAATATGCAGAAAAGTACAGACTAGTAGGAACTAATAGGAACTAAATATGTCATAATGATAAAATAAAATATTACTATTTATTTTTCCAGATAACGATGACTACTTATTGAATAAACATTATTTTCATTAAATATTTTTAATGTGAAATTTACTACTGCATTTAGACTGTATATCATATAGCGTGGCGAAGCGTCGCCGCGGCATGCGTCGCCACGCCAGAAATCGGTTTTACAGATGATAGATGTTTCACATCAAAAAACACTTTTTTTCGGTTTTCTTTCGTTCACGATATCTGTCGAACGAATCAACCGATTTTGACCAGCTTGGTGGCGATCGACGTCATTTTTCAAGCTCAAAAGCGCGCGTTAAAATCGATAAAGCCGTTTAAAAGTTATACAAACAAACCACTTTCAAAAAAAGAAATGTCTTATTTTTTTGAGATTTTTCAAAATTTCTCAATCTATCGGTCCGAATCGGTTCAAAGGAAATCTAATTTTGAGGCAAACCCGGAGAAGGAAATGTAGGCATCACGCAGATGCACGCGATTATCGCACGAACTTTATCGACGAATTTTTGTCATTTCGGCTTGCGGTAATCGTCAGATATATAATTTTCAATAATCTTAATATGTTACAATTACAATTTTTACAATTACTCCTACGTTTCCTATCTTCTTATCTAGTTTTCTTATCATTCCTACTTTACTTATCCGTGAGTATCCTCATGCATACCCATTAGCAAGTGGGCGCCGGCCGCCTCGCGGTCCCCGCCCCGGCCTTACCCGAGACATATCGTACATTGGATATGAGCCCGTGGAAGGTCGTCCTTCACCGATCTGATAACCAGATGAGACGTATTTTTTATTATATATTTTTATAAACAAATATGCCTATAATTGCTTGCCTATCGAAAAGTGGTCATGGCTATTTTTAATTACATAAACTCTTATCGATTTTTTTTCATCACCTTCATACTTTTGATAACCAAATGAAATTTATTTGACTGATAGTTTTTTTTTGATACACAATATGCCTAGGTATGCTTGCCTACTCATTTCAGTGTATAACTACCTAGCAAGCAGGTGTAAACAGGTAAGTCAAAATAGGTGACTCCATCGATCTGCTAACTTATCTGGTATATAGTAATATGTGTTTTTCCTATTTTAAAAATTTCCCCCGGCCCGATGTTCTAACGTGATACACCAATCTTCTCGTCTTCTTGAGATACTTTTTTTTTTTTTTTTTTTTTTTTTTTTAAATATTTTTTATTATTATTATAATTTTTTAAAGAAAACAATAACTTATATTGTATTGTGTAATAATATATAGTAAAATATTACAAAATTTGATATAGTTAAAATGTTTTCATGGTCATGATAATAGATGGCGCCAAATGAAAAATAAATTTTGTACAAACGCGATATTGTTACATGGCAACAACGACGTAAGACGTCGATGATTACCTATTACGTCTTCGACGGTTAGGTTTTTTTTTTTTTTTTTTTTTTTTTTTTTTTTTTTTTTTTTTAAATCACCTAATAGGCCTACCTTCCCCGGCTACTTTATCGCCGGGGGCGTTGTCTAAGCTACCCATCCGTCCTTTCTCACATTCATCCTCTAAATAATTGAAAACACAGCTTTAATTTTTATTAGGTTTTGTACAAATAATTTCAATTACAACTTTCTTAAAAATATTCCTTTACAATATTCCAACTTATCTAATTTTCTTTCCATATCTATCCTGAGACGTGGCCCGCGAGGCGGGCAGCTTTCACTTATCCGTGAGTATCCTTATGATACCCATTAGCAAGTGGGCGCCGGCCGCCTCGCGGTCCCCGCCCCTCCCTTACTTCCATTAAATTTGGCGGTTCTTTTTATTATTTTTAGGCAAAATTCCTCCAGTTGCGATCTGTAACAGGCTAGCATGCCGGGCAGTCCTTCAAGACTGACCACCATGCCTGTCATCTGTTCCAGGTCGCATCTGGAGGAGGCAAAAATGGGGCACTCTATAAGTAAATGCGGGATGGTTTGTTCCACCCCGCTGTCGCACTCGCATTCTGGTGTTTCTTTTAATTTGAAGCGGCACAGGTACTCGGCAAAAGGCCCGTGGCCTGTGAGTATCTGTGCCATTTCAGGGCTAAATCTCGCTTCTTTCAGTTGTTTGTGAGCGCTCGCAACATTTTTCAGAAAAATCTTTGTTATTCCGCCCGTAGTCCCTTCTCTGTATCGTTTGTCCCATTCTTCTATCGTTTTCCGTCTTACTTCTTTCCTTATGTACGACAGCGGGTACTCTACGTGGACTGCTTTGACCTTAGAGGTCTCCGCAGCGGCCCTCGCGAGTTCGTCCGCCCTCTCGTTCCCCTCCGTGCCGACGTGCGCTTTCACCCAGTGGAGTCTTATGTTTTGGCCCTTTTTTCGGCTCTCCACCAGGTGGCTGCGGATCTCGACTACTCGGGGGTTCCGAGAGCGTCCGCCCGCGATGGCCTCGAGCGAGGACCTCGAGTCGCTGCAGATGTTCACGTCAGTACCCGCTGCCGTCGCCTCCCTAACTGCACCGACGAGAGCCGCTAGCTCTGTTTGATACACGGTGCAGTAAGGGGCCATCTTTATCTTCTTCCATTTTCGTTCTCTGCCTCCCTCCCATTTCGTCCAAGCCGCTCCGACTCCCTTCTCTGTTTTGCTCCCGTCTGTGTATATGGCCGTTATGTTTTCATTTTGTATTTGGCCAGGGTCAGTTGTGATGGCGAAGCTTATATCTGGTCTTTCCGCAGGATGGGGTTGTTCTATAGCAGGTACGGCACGCTCAATCCGGTCTCCTTCGCGTATAAACGGGGATGACCCCCTTCTGGCCTCAAACATCGCGGCGGCTTCTTCCACCCTGAGGTCGAGGGGCAGTATCCCCGCCAATAGCGTCGCGGAATTTAGCGATGCCGTCCTGTACGTTTTTGCGATCTTCTGTCCGAAGGCCCGTTGCACCGTCTCCAGTTTTTTCTTTGTGCACATTTTCTTTACTGTCGGTGCCCAGGCTGCCGACGCGTATGTTACCGTCGGCTCAATGACGGCTTGGTACACCTGGAGTACCATGTCTCCCGTCATTCCCCATTCCAGCTTCGCCATTCTAGATACTTTTTTATATATTTCTGCCGCTTTTCTGGTGACATTATGCACATGCTTGTTGAACGTGAGCCCTCCGTCTATTGTCAGTCCCAGCAGTTTTATTTCTTTCTCTATGACTATGTCTTGTCCGTTCATCCTTATTATTGGGGTATCGAACTTCAATCTTCGCGTCAGGACCATTGCCTTGGTTTTTTGTGGCGCGAAGTTGAGCTTGTTCTCGATACCCCACTTCCTCACGTACTCGAGGGCTACGTTTGCTCGTTGCGCGATCGAGTGCGTGTCTGTTCCACTGAACAGCAGCACCACGTCGTCTGCGAATGCCTGTGCATAAGTCCCGTCCTCTTCCAGTTCGACCAGTAGTGGGTCGAGCAGGATGTTCCAGAAGGTGGGGCCGCTAATCGAGCCCTGAATGCATCCCTTTTCAGGTCGCCTCACATGCTCTCTGTTTGCGTAGCGTACCACCACCTTCCTGCCTTTAAAGTAGTCCTCCACTACTAGTCTCAATTGCTTGGGACAGTCTTTCTTTGATAGTTGGTACTTGATAGCTGGCCACCATGCGTTGTCGAAAGCCCCCTCGATATCTAGCGACACCATCAACACTATCTCTTTGTTTTCTATGTGGCTTCTCGCTTTCGTCAGGATATCGTAAAGGGCATCCTCCGTGCTCTTTCCTGGCATAAATCCATACTGCCTCCTGCTCATCTTGGGGAGTAGGCTGTGTCTAATTCTGTTTATCATTACCTTCTCTAGTATCTTCCCCATGACTGGCAACAGGCCTATAGGACGGTAGGATTTGGCGGCCGTATAGTCCTCCTTCCCTGGCTTCCTCAGTACCACTATCGTGCATTCCTTCCATAGATCAGGGAAGCATCCCACTTCGAGGCATTTATTAAAGATGGCAAGGGGAACCTCCGGATTCGCCGTGATAGCTGCGCAGCAGATATCCGCAGTGAGTCCGTCGGCACCCGGGGCCTTCCTCGGGTTGAAGCTTCGAGCAGTGCTGATGAGCTCCGCCATTGTGATTGGCACTTCATCAGCGCTGCTTCCCCGTAGGCTGCTAGTCATTTCCTCAACCGTTTTCCTTATTCTTTGGTGGATGTCATCATCCATCTCACAATTGTCAGGCGGGAAGAATTTCTGTGCCAGCAGCTGCACCGATTCTTCGGAGTTCAACGAAATGCCCTTCTCTATTAGCGTGGTGTCTTCCCTGATCCCTTCCGCCTTTCTTATTACTTTATACATTCTGTCCCATAAGCTCTCCCCTTCTTGCTTCGTGCACAATTTCTTCCACCCTTCCTTTTGAGCCCTTTCGATCTCTTCTTCGTACATCTTTTTTGCCTCCAGGTAGGCAGTTACTACGCACTCTCTCCTCCTTGGAGCTGCGTATGAGATCCTTTTCTTTTTCCTTACCATGTCCTTCTTAAGGGCCTCTATTTCCTTGTTCCACCAGGGTGGTTCGAAGCTTTTCTTTCTTTGTTTCAGTTTGGGGATATGCTTCTCGGCGGCTTTTATAATTATGTTGGTATATTCCGTTACTGCGTTGTTGACCCTGGCCTTGGTGTCCAGTTCTTTTATCGTTCCTTTGTCTAATCCTTGTTTTGTCAATCCCGTTTTTATTTTCTCTTTAAAATCCTCCCAGTCTGCGTTTTTTGTTTTGTATTTGCGGGTCGTCTTCGGTAGGGTGTGCGTTTGGGGTTTTTGAAGGGCTGTAGTCATAAATATTGTGTTGTGATCCGAACTGGTAATTGATGTGTCAACCCACCATTTCGTTACCTTGCTGAGGAGAGCCGTTGTACATACTGTGATGTCGACTGTACTCGTGTATCTACGGCCCCCTCTAACGGTGTCGAAGGTGGGTGTGTTTCCACAATTTAAAATGCTCAGCCCCTCTTCATCAAGGAACCCTCGTAGTTCCTTTCCTCTTGTGTCTTCGTTCCGGCTCCCCCACCACTCACTCCATGCGTTCACGTCCCCTCCAATCAGTACCATCTTGGTTTTTAACTTTCTCGTGAAGCCTCTTAACTGTACGAGGTATGGTTCGATGGGTTCATCGCCTTCGAAGTACACTGATATTACCCCTAGTTCCCACTTGTCCGTTCTCAGGACGGCGGCCACTATGTTCTCGGTGGTGAGTGATTTGTCTTGTGAGACCTCGATGTGTTCATCGAAAACAAGTACCGCCGCCTTCACCGGTTTCTTTCCTGTGGGAACGCACTGCACTACTCTGTACATAGGGCTTTCTGCCATCTGTTTATTGGCCCCTGTGTACGGTTCCTGGAGTAGTGCTATCTTTATCTTCCTACCCCCCGCTTCCTTTATAAACTCCTGGTTCGCGATTCTCTTTCTTCCAAGGTTCGCCTGTGCCAGGAGAAAGCCGGTGTTTATGTTGGAGCCCTCGGCTTTTTTAACAGTACGCGTAACTCAGCCTCGCTGCCCTGTCCCATCCCTGCCGGGTTGGGCAGCTCTGGCTGAAGGCTCCGTGCTCTGCGTCTCTTCCTTTCATTGCTTTACAGTTAACGCAGCTGGGAGGCTTTCCTTCCCCGAGGATCTGGCAATCGGCCCTCATGTGGGCTCCTCCACAGTGACTGCACACCTCTGTATCTTTTTTACAGTTCCTGCGGGTATGTCCATACCCCAGACACATTGTGCATTGGACCAGAGGGGATTGGTCCTCTACCCAAACCCTCTGCAGGTCCACGTGTATCCTGCCAGCCGATGTCAGGGCTTGCCAGAGTTTAGGCGTGACCTGCAGGACCACGTGGCTCTCCAGAGGGTTTCTTGCCTTCCTTCTATACTTTTCTACTATTGTCAGCTCTCTTTCCTCTAGGTGCGCAGTCACGTGTTTGTTCTGGTTCTTTAGGGCCCGGGCAATATCCTCGGTGGTGTTGCAGGTCAGTAAATTTTTTATTTTTACGAGAGGGTTTTTGTTGGAGGTCTCCTTGACCTCCATTTCTGTGCCCAGTTTTTCTTTAAGTTTTCTTCTCTCTTCCTCTGTCCTGCAACCGACGGTTAGGTTAGGTTAGGTTAGGTTAGGTTAGGTTAGGTTAGGTTAGGTTAGGTTAGGTTAGGTTAGGTTAGGTTAGGTTAGGTTAGGTTAGGTTAGGTTAGGTTAAGGGCCTCATAGCCTAGCGGTCTTTGTATGTGGCCGCTGTGGTGAGGGGTACTGGGTTCGATTCCCGGTTCGAGGATAAGTTTTCAATTTATCCTCGGCCTTTGGTAGGGTTGTACGGTACCGGGCGAGTGCTTAAACCGTACATGGTGGGCACGGTTGAATTTCTATAGTATGCAGAGGGCATGGAACTATAGAAAGGAAACTGTGTAGGTTTAGAACGTAGCAATACGTTCTAGGCCGAGAGTGGTAATTACAAGTGGTCTAGTAATTCAACATTCTTTTTAAGGGCCTCATAGCCTAGCGGTCTTTGTATGTGGCCGCTGTGGTGAGGGGTACTGGGTTCGATTCCCGGTTCGAGGATAAGTTTTCAATTTATCCTCGGCCTTTGGTAGGGTTGTACGGTACCGGGCGAGTGCTTAAACCGTACATGGTGGGCACGGTTGAATTTCTATAGTATGCAGTGGGCAACTATGGAAAGGAAACTGTGTAGGTTTAGAACGTAGCAATACGTTCTAGGCCGAGAGTGGTAATTACAAGTGGTCAAGTAATTCAACATTCTTTTAAAGGGCCTCATAGCCTAGCGGTCTTTGTATGTGGCCGCTGTGGTGAGGGGTACTGGGTTCGATTCCCGGTTCGAGGATAAGTTTTCAATTTATCCTCGGCCTTTGGTAGGGTTGTACGGTACCGGGCGAGTGCTTAAACCGTACATGGTGGGCACGGTTGAATTTCTATAGTATGCAGTGGGCAACTATGGAAAGGAAACTGTGTAGGTTTAGAACGTAGCAATACGTTCTAGGCCGAGAGTGGTAATTACAAGTGGTCAAGTAATTCAACATTCTTTTTAAGGGCCTCATAGCCTAGCGGTCTTTGTATGTGGCCGCTGTGGTGAGGGGTACTGGGTTCGATTCCCGGTTCGAGGATAAGTTTTCAATTTATCCTCGGCCTTTGGTAGGGTTGTACGGTACCGGGCGAGTGCTTAAACCGTACATGGTGGGCACGGTTGAATTTCTATAGTATGCAGTGGGCAACTATGGAAAGGAAACTGTGTAGGTTTAGAACGTAGCAATACGTTCTAGGCCGAGAGTGGTAATTACAAGTGGTCAAGTAATTCAACATTCTTTTTAAGGGCCTCATAGCCTAGCGGTCTTTGTATGTGGCCGCTGTGGTGAGGGGTACTGGGTTCGATTCCCGGTTCGAGGATAAGTTTTCAATTTATCCTCGGCCTTTGGTAGGGTTGTACGGTACCGGGCGAGTGCTTAAACCGTACATGGTGGGCATGGTTGAATTTCTATAGAATGCAGTGGGCAACTATAGAAAGGATACTGTGTAGGTTTAGAACGTAGCAATACGTTCTAGGCCGAGAGTGGTAATTACAAGTGGTCCTGTAATTCAACATTCTTTTCATAAGGGCCTCATAGCCTAGCGGTCTTTGTATGTGGCCGCTGTGGTGAGGGGTACTGGGTTCGATTCCCGGTTCGAGGATAAGTTTTCAATTTATCCTCGGCCTTTGGTAGGGTTGTACGGTACCGGGCGAGTGCTTAAACCGTACATGGTGGGCACGGTTGAATTTCTATAGTATGCAGAGGGCATGGAACTATAGAAAGGATACTGTGTAGGTTTAGAACGTAGCAATACGTTCTAGGCCGAGAGTGGTAATTACAAGTGGTCTAGTAATTCAACATTCTTTTTAAAGGGCCTCATAGCCTAGCGGTCTTTGTATGTGGCCGCTGTGGTGAGGGGTACTGGGTTCGATTCCCGGTTCGAGGATAAGTTTTCAATTTATCCTCGGCCTTTGGTAGGGTTGTACGGTACCGGGCGAGTGCTTAAACCGTACATGGTGGGCATGGTTGAATTTCTATAGAATGCAGTGGGCAACTATAGAAAGGATACTGTGTAGGTTTAGAACGTAGCAATACGTTCTAGGCCGAGAGTGGTAATTACAAGTGGTCCTGTAATTCAACATTCTTTTTAAAAGGGCCTCATAGCCTAGCGGTCTTTGTATGTGGCCGCTGTGGTGAGGGGTACTGGGTTCGATTCCCGGTTCGAGGATAAGTTTTCAATTTATCCTCGGCCTTTGGTAGGGTTGTACGGTACCGGGCGAGTGCTTAAACCGTACATGGTGGGCACGGTTGAATTTCTATAGTATGCAGTGGGCAACTATGGAAAGGAAACTGTGTAGGTTTAGAACGTAGCAATACGTTCTAGGCCGAGAGTGGTAATTACAAGTGGTCAAGTAATTCAACATTCTTTTTTAAGGGCCTCATAGCCTAGCGGTCTTTGTATGTGGCCGCTGTGGTGAGGGGTACTGGGTTCGATTCCCGGTTCGAGGATAAGTTTTCAATTTATCCTCGGCCTTTGGTAGGGTTGTACGGTACCGGGCGAGTGCTTAAACCGTACATGGTGGGCACGGTTGAATTTCTATAGTATGCAGTGGGCAACTATGGAAAGGAAACTGTGTAGGTTTAGAACGTAGCAATACGTTCTAGGCCGAGAGTGGTAATTACAAGTGGTCAAGTAATTCAACATTCTTTTTAGGCGGAGGAAGAGTTGCGTGCTCTCGAGGCTCGCTCTCTTCATGGAGGTGAAGATAGTGGTGCTGGAGGCCACCAGCCAGACGGGGCCTCGACAAGTACAGGTCGGGCCCCGGACGGGCCCCCGTCATCATGGGAGGACTACGAGGACGATGTGGTCCTCCTGGGGGTGCCTGAAATAAAGGAGAGGTCGGTTTCCCGAGTCCGCAAAATCCTAGAGATTGCGGCGAAATCGGGAAACCTAAAAGGGACGTACGTCCGCGACCTGAAGGTCGCGGCCAAGGAAATTGGAGAGATTGTGGAGGATCTAGCTGATAGGTGTCTGGGGGGGGAAGAGGGCAGACGTCTTCAAAGAGACAATAATCGTCTGAGGGCCCAGGTCAAGGAGCTGGGCCTGGAGCTTGCCGCCCTCAGGCGCGAGTTCAACGAGCGCACTGCGCTATTTGCACAATCAAAGGGGGACAACAGGGATCCCGTCTCGGTGGATAGTCCCATCACGCCGGATGCTCTCCGTCAAATGATGGAGGGTCTCTTAGACGGGATCAAGGAGAGCCTGATGGGGGAGTTGATGAGGGCTGTGGGGGGCATGCTTGATGCGAAGTTGGCGGGGATTGGGGACAGGCTGCTCCCTGAGCCTGTGTTACGCCCCCCGCTGATGGCATTAGACCGAGGCCCCCATGGGGCCTCCAAGGGCTCCTTAGGGGGTGAGGCCCAGGTGGCCTCAAATTGTCCGGGGCCACAGGGCAAGAGAGCCCACAGTGGTCCCGCAGGAGTTGGGGTCCAGAGCTCAGAAGGAAATGTCCCGGGAAATGGAGGGGTCTCTTCAGAGATGCCTCCAGCGGGTCCCAGCTGGGCGACAGTGACCGGCAAGAAGAAGAAGAAGAGTAAGGGCAAGAAGAAGTCGGACAGTCTTCCAGCTGCTCCGGCTCCTCCTACCAAGGGTGGGGCAGGTCTCCCGGCAAGGCAGCCGGCGGCTATGGAGAAGCCTGTTGGGGTGCGGTCTTCCCTTGCTCCGCCGACAACTGCTGCAGTGGTTTTAACACTGCTGCAGGGAGCGGTGGAGCGGGGGGTTACCTACGCTTCTGCTCTGTCCAAGGCAAGGCAGGCCATCAGTCTGCCTGACTTGGGGATCGAGCGTATAAGCATCCGAGTAACGGCTACCGGAGCTCGGATGCTGGAGGTGCCCGGAGAAGGTAGAGAGGAGAAGGCTAACCGCCTAGCTGAAAAACTGAGGGTGGTTCTGTCGGAAGAGGCCTCGGTGGGGAGGCCCGTCAAGTGCGCGGACCTCCGCATCCGGGACCTTGATGACAGCATCACCGAGGGGAATGTTGTGGAGGCGGTGGCTGCCATGGGGGAGTGCCCAGTGGCGGCAATTAAACCAGGGAAAATAATGAGGCATGGGGGCCGGGGTTTGGGAGAGATGTTCCTCCTATGTCCGGTTGCCTCCGCCAATAAGATCAAGAGTGGGAGGCTCCTCATTGGGTGGAGTTCTTGTCGAGTGGAAATCCAGGAGCACCGCCCTTTGAGGTGCTTTAAGTGTCAACAGCTGGGTCATGTGCGCGCAACATGCGACTCAGCGGTGGACCTGGCGGAGGCTTGCCACCGATGTGGGGTTGCGGGCCATAAGGCTAATGAATGCAGCTCGAAAGAGCTGCATTGTTTGGTCTGTGCGGCGGCCGGGAAGGCAGCGAACCACAAGATGGCGGGAAGGGCCTGCAACCCTCCAAGGCAAGGGAGGGCCCCGCATGCCCCTAAAGCGTCCGGCACCGTGGTGGAGAACGTTCCCATGGAGGTTGGTGTGGAGGTGTCAAACAAATAAAATGTCTGACAACCTCACTAGCCTCCTCCAGGGGAACCTAAGGCGCTCCGCTGCGGCTCAGGACTTGTTCCTGCAGTCGATGGCGGAGTGGGGTGTGATGGCGGCCGTTGTCACAGAGCCCTATTACGTGTCGCGGCAGAATTCGTGGGTGGGGGACCTTCGAGGTGATGCGGCTGTCATTGCTCGGCCTCATGGACCTCCTCTCTCTCTAAGAGAGAGGGGTTCCGGTTTTGTCCTGGCTGATTGGGGGGAATGGACGCTTGTTGGAGCGTATTTTTCGCCCAATGAGCGTCTGAGCCACTTCGAGGACTTCCTGGACGCCATGGGGCTGGCCGTGCAGAGGGCTCTTCCGCGCCCCCTTATCCTCATGGGAGACCTTAATGCGCGGTCTTCCACTTGGGGTGATAGGGTGTCGTGTCGGAGGGGTCCGGTTTTGGAGGAGTGGGCGGCGGAGCTGGGCCTCGTTTTCCTAAATGAGGGAACCGAGCCCACCTGTGTCCGTCCGCAGGGCAGTTCAAGGGTGGACGTGACCCTAGCTTCTGCGGCAGCGGCCCGTGCGACGACGGCGTGGAGCGTGCTGGACGAAGTGGAGACCCTATCGGATCATCGATATATCCGGATGTGGGTCTCTACCTCGATGAGGTGGGCTGTGCGGGGGCAGACTTCCCAGAACAGCTTCCCCCGTTGGGCGATTCGGCGACTTGACCGCCAGGTTGCGGAGGAGGTGGCCATTGTGGAGGGGTGGTGTGCGCCTGCTGGTACTGGGGATGTAGACGAAGGGGTCGGTAGACTGAGTCAAAGTCTCCGAAGGGTGTCGAATGCGGCGATGCCCAAATGGAGACCGCCGAAGGGGAGAAGAGCTGTCTACTGGTGGACGTCGCATATTGGAAATCTTCGGGGCGAATGTAGCGAGGCGAGAAGGGCCTGCTACAGGAGTCGCCGGAGGAGGGGAGATAGTCCCGATGTTACGGAGGGTCTTCGCTTGATCTATAATGATCGCAAGAGGGCTCTCCGACAGGCTATTTGTGAGGCGAAGGAAAGGGCCCATCAGGAGGTGCTTCGGGGGCTTGATGATGATCCATGGGGGCGTCCCTATCGATCGGCTCGTAAGAGACTGAAGGGTGCGGGGATGCCTCTCGTGGAGAGTCTGGAGCCGACTTTCCTGGAGCGGGTGGTGGCGGACCTGTTTCCTTTGCCTCCCGACACTGTCCCTCCAAGTATGACGGCGTCTATGGTAGAAGTGGCTGGCGGGGAGGGTGAGATGGCTCCGGAAGTCTCTGATATAGAGATGGAGACCATTCTAGCCCGTCTCAAAGCCCGCAAGAAAGCTCCTGGCCCGGATGGTGTACATGCACGTGTACTGGCAGTGGTCCTCCCTCATATGGAGGTCTCCGTCCGGGAGCTGTACACTGCGTGTCTGCGTGGTGGACGGTTTCCGGTGGCATGGAAGACGGGACGACTGTGTCTCGTGCGCAAGGAGGGGCGCCCGGTGGACAGTTCGGCGGCTTACCGCCCTATTGTCCTCCTGGATGAAGCGGGCAAGGCGCTGGAGTGGGTAGTGGCCTCTCGATTGTGCCGGCACCTCTCTGTTGAGGGGCCGGATCTAAACGAGGCACAGTACGGCTTCCGAGCGGGAAGGTCGACGCTCGACGCACTTCGGGACCTGAGGTCTCACACCGCTGGAGTGGTAGACGGGGGAGGGAGGGCATTGGCAGTATCGTTAGATATTGCAAATGCTTTCAATAGTCTTCCCTTTGGTGTGATCAGAGAGGCCCTTGCTTTTTTCGAGGTCCCTCTGTATCTGCGCCAAATAGTGGGGGACTATTTTATGGAAAGACGGATCGTGTACTCCAATATGGAGGGCACGGTCTCCTACCACCCTGTGCGGTGTGGAGTTCCTCAGGGCTCAGTACTTGGGCCGCTTTTGTGGGACATGGCCTACGATTGGGTGTTGCGGGGCGCGCTTCTTCCGGGATTGCGCGTCTTCTGCTATGCAGACGACACCCTCGTGGTGGCCAGTGGGGCCAGTTTTGGAGAGGTGGCTCGACTCGCAACGGTCGGCACCTCCCTTGTTGTGAGACGGATAAGGGCCCTGGGCCTTAGGGTGTCTCTCGATAAGACGGACGCCCTATTGTTCCATGGCCCTAGGAATGGTCCACCTCCTGGGGCGATCCTGATGGTGGAAGGAGTGAGGGTACCGGTGGCGGCCAAGATGAAGTATCTAGGTCTCATCTTGGATGGGCGCTGGAACTTTGAGGCCCACTTTGAGGCTCTTGGGGGGAAGCTGGTAGGGGCAGCGGGGGCGCTTGCAAAACTCCTGCCGAACATTGGGGGCCCAAAGCAGAGTGTGCGCAGGCTCTACTGCGGAATTATACGCAGTATGGCCTTGTATGGGGCCCCAATATGGGATGATCGGTTGGGGTCGAGGAACCGCACCCTTCTCAGGAGGCCGCAGCGAGTGATGGCGGTTCGGGTGGCTCGTTGCTACCGGACCGTCTCGTTCGAGGCGGCATGCCTGTTGGCGGCGACTCCTCCCTGGGAGTTAGAGGCGGTGGCCCTAGGGTCCCTGTATCGCCTCAAGTACGAGACGAGGGCGGATGGCCGATGGGCCGAACTGGTCGGACCGGCGAGGAGGCAGGCCAGGGAGATCATCCTTGATAGGTGGGCCCATGATCTGGCCACGCCGAGGGCGGGAGTACGCACTGTGGAGGCGATTCGCCCATGCTTACGGGAATGGGTGAATCGCCCGAGTGGAGCTGTGTCCTTTCGGATGGCGCAGATTCTGTCCGGGCATGGATGCTTTGGACGGTTTCTGCACAGGGTGGCAGGGCGGGAAATCTATCCTATCTGCCACCACTGTGGCGCCCCAGAGGACACGGCGGAGCACACCCTGGCTGAATGTGCCACCTGGTCGAGGCAACGCCACGACCTGGTGTCGGTCATCGGGACGGACCTCTCGCTACCGAGCGTTGTTGCAGCGATGCTAGGTAGCCAAGAGGCATGGCGTGCGGTGGCTTTCTTCTGCGAGCGCGTTCTGCTGCAGAAGGAGGCTGCCGAGCGTCAGCGGGAGGTGCGTGGCGATGGCCGGAGGGGTTGTGCTCGGCGGCGGCGGGGCGGGGGCGCGGGGGCTAGACGCGGAAGCCGTCTGCCCAACAGCGTCCCGCTGCGTCGTCGCTGAGCCCGTATGCAGACATATTTGCCTAAATTCCCTGGGTTGAATGCCTAGTGCGACCCCCGGGGAATTTAATGTGGTGCCAGACGTCATTCATTCAGAATGGATGGGGCTGGCACTGCAGGCGATATGGAGGGTTCTGGAGGAGTTTTTAGTGGGTCGGGTTTCTCCCCTCTGACTAGCAGAGGGATAAGAGTTAACCATCCCCACAGTCCCCGCGTTAGCGACTGCATACGCGCGCGGGCCTGCATCTGTGCATTTCAACCTCCATTATAAAAAAAAAAAAAAAAAAGGTTAGGTTAGGTTAGGTTAGGTTAGGTTAGGTTAGGTTAGGTTAGGTTAGGTTAGGTTAGGTTAGGTTAGGTTAGGTTAGGTTAGGTTAGGTTAGGTTAGGTTCCCCCCCTCCGCGGACGAATTTACCCGCGGCTCCTAGGCTTGTCGTGCCGGGGGGGCTTAGTACCTGGAACGACTGCAGCAATGCCGTCGTAAAGGGGAAGCAAATAAGGAGGTAAAGGCTGGCCTTCACTTCGAAGGCTAGTCTCTGGAGAGGGCATCAGCGCCCAGCGGAAAGATTTCCGTGAGCCCTTAGCAAGCTGGAGAGATCATTTGATCTCAAAGGTGAAACTGAGGGACTTTTACTTATTCGACGTTCCCGACTGGTGTTCTTTTGAGTGTGCCGGAGGCGGCCAGGGAAGGGGTCTGCTTCATAGCGCTACTGCGTACTTGACTCCGGGCCTCATCTGCTCTCGACTCTTTCTTTTCTAAGAAACGTGCTAGATGCGGTGTAGCTTCATGCCACGCGAACTTACGGGGTGCAAACAATAATCTCGGGAGAACCAATATTAAATCTGGTGTTGTTGTTGTGTTCTTGGGCCAAAGTGCAGTGGAACGATGGATAGCCGGCGGAACCGGCAATTATTGGATATACCTTTTGGCGATATAATCAGCGTATGGCGGCGAACGCTCGAATACTCTTCAGCTTGTGATTGTTCTGTGTTCAATTGAAGGAGAGGCCTTATTGGGCAACAAGAGGAAGGAAACCTTGATACAAAAATCCCCTAACGTTCGGCGCTGATGAGCGTGGCGTCGGACACCTAATCCCCTCTATGAGGAATTGAGGTCGTTGACGGGCAGGTCAATGCCTAGCGCCAAAAAATAAAAAAAGACGCGTCCCCGGTTCCCTCCGGAGTGACGGCGAGGACTCGCTACAGCTCGGGCACTCGGCTGCGGTACATGGGTCTTAAAGAGGGCCACAGGGGAGCGGCCCCTGGTCAAATAAAAGCAAGCATGAGTTCGAATACACGTTTAACTACCCCAGGTGGGTTAAATCCCACCCATGGCGATGCCATGGCTCAGCCCCACCGTACTCTGGGGGGGGGCAAAACTCATGAGGAAGAGAAGGATGAGGAGAGAAGAGTGGTAGGATGTGGTGATGTGAAGGAGAATACAAGGGACGGAGGCGAGATGTCTAACCGGAGTACGCCCGTCCCACTCAAAGATTGTAGAGTTATGTTGGTGCGAACTCCACTACCCATATTGAGTCCAAATAACAGCACAGGAGACCGTGAAGTTGAGGCCATTACTGCCATAGGAAAAAATGTCGGACGACAAGTTATGGAGGCCAGCCTGGAGACGAGCTGTGAGATGCTCAGCGCTGACGTATCGTTTACCTCCATCAACTCACCACGTGTACAAGGGCGACCGGCGCGATTTTTTCGTCGGAAAAGAAGGAAGGAAGAATGCAGCTCTAGCGACGCTGGAACCCCTCACTCGACGAGAAAGTCGCGGGCTGCATTAAGTAAACTCCAACGAGTAGAACGGGAGAAGAGGGTTGAAGCAGAACTACTAGAGGCGACCCCCAGTCCCCCAACAAAAACTGGAAGCACAGCGCAAACCGAACGTCACGCTGATCCAAAGGTGAGGATTGAGGCCAGCCTCGCTGCAGTGGATAAAGTCGCCCGACACTCGAGTAACCTGAAGGGCACTTTTGTCTCAGCGCTAAAACAGGCGGTAACCTCGATCCGTAGAGACGCCGAAGAGCTAGCTGACCGTACAGTCAGCGAGGAAACGAGGGCGCTCCGGAGCGAAAATGAGAGACTTCGTGGACAGGTGGAAGCACTTCAAAAAGAAATGGCTGAGTTGAGAACCCTGATACAAGAGTGCTCCAGGAAACCGGTGCATAAAGAGCCATTACGGACTTCTTCACCATCTTCGCAGCTACCACAACTCTTAGCCGAGCTGGAAGGTCGTTTAATGAGACAAATGGGCGAATGTCTTAGCGCGAGACTCGCAAACCTGGAGCCTCGATTAAATGCGGAACCGAAAATTCGGCCACCATTAGCCGCGGATCCGATTCCAATTGAGGACTCTACGACAAAGAGCATAGAAGAACACTCGATAGGGGAGAAGAGAAAATCTAGGAAAGAAAAGAAGCTGCGGGCACCTGATGCTAACAATGCACCCGATGCAGTAAGTGCGCAGATCCCACCAACCCAGAGCAACCCAGAGGCAAACTGCGAGCAAGAGTGGAAAACAGTGCAAAGTAAGCGTAAACAGGCCAAGAATACCCCAACCGCTGGCATCGTAAAGCCCGCGGCTACGACTACTCAACGGCCACGAGCAAAGCTGAGAGCCCCGAGATCCACGGCCGTTGTGCTTACAATCACCGAAAAAGAACAGACCTACGCCTCTGTATTACGGGAGGCAAAGGAAAAAATTAAACTAAGTGATCTGGGCATAGATGCCGTCAAATTTAAGCGGGCGGCGACGGGAGCGGTGATACTAGAGCTACCCGGATCACGCAGTGGAGACAAGGCCGATGCCCTTGCCAGTAAACTGAAAGAAATCTATGCTAGCGGAGTGAGTGTGTCGAGGCCGGAGAAGTGTGCCGAGGTACGAGTGGCTGGCCTCGATGACTCTGTAACGTCGGACGATATCAAAAAGGCGATAGCGGAGATTGGGGGCTGCAACCGTGAACAAGTAATAGTGAGTGAGGTTCGGCCAGACAGAACTGGATTGTTTGGAGCCTGGGTTCGGTGTCCAATTCTTGCGGCCAAGAAAATCACCGAGGGACGACTACTAATAGGCTGGGTCACAGCAAGAGTAACCTTACTGGAACGCAAGGAAATTAGGTGCTACCGGTGCCTTCAAAGCGGGCACGTAGCGAGCCGGTGCACGTTTGGCGCTGATCGTAGCAATCTCTGCTACCGCTGCGCACAACCAGGCCACCGGGCCGCGACTTGCGAGGGCAAACCCGTGTGCGTCCTTTGCACGGAAGCGGGCCGAAAGGCAGACCATCGGCTAGGGAGCGCTAAATGTCCGGCCCCTAGCGCCAAAGTTGCTAGAAGAGAGACGCCGCGGCACAACATGGTTCCGACCGGGTCCGCCCCACCGGACGGGGAAGCAATGCTTACAGATATAATCGTAAATGCCTAGCACGGTACGGTTCCTCCAATGTAACCTCAACCACTGTGCCAATGCCCAGGATCTTCTGACACAAAGCATGGCACAGTGGTCCATTAATGTTGCAATGGTGTCAGAACCATATATCTCAGAGCTGAGGACCGCTTCAAATTGGATTGTGGATACGGAAGGCCTCGCAGCCGTTATACTCGACGGGGACCAGATGGCACTTGCGGGACCGCACCTAAAGGGTCGCGGGTGTGTCGCCGTCCGAGTCTCGGAGAATCTGGTAGTAATAAGTGCCTACTTTTCACCCAACAAGACACTCGCCGAGTTCGAGCGGTTTTTAGTCGAGATAGGCTCACTGGTAGACTGGGCCCGACCCCACGAGGTAATTGTCGCCGGTGACTTCAACGCAAAGTCGACTGCGTGGGGGACGCTGGATGACCGTGGACGAGGACAGGCCTTGTTACGATGGGCCGCAATGTACAATTTGACAGTATTAAATAAAGGCTCCGAGCACACGTGCGAACGCAGAGCGGGAGGCTCCATCGTTGATGTCACTTTTGCGAGTTCCTGTCTTGCTCGTCGCGTTGAAGATTGGGAGGTTATGACAAAGGTAGAAACACTGTCGGACCATAGATACATCCAATTCCGTATCCCTCCATTGTCGTCTGCTAGATCGGCTGAGCAGAGTCTCATTCCGTCTGAAATCGGCCCTAAATGGTCGCTGAGGTCGTTGGATAGAGTCGTGTTCGAAGAGGCGACAATAGTTAAGTCCTGGTGTTCCAGCCGCACTAATGCCGATATAGAAAGTGAAGTTCGGTGGCATGCAAAAGCGTTAGCAGACCTATCAGAGGCGTCAATGAGACGCGTACGAATTTTGAGGCCGAGGGATAAAGTTTACTGGTGGTCTGACGAACTAGCTGGTCTTCGATCAATCTGTGTGAGATCGCGGAGGATGTTTACGCGGTACAGGCGCCGACCGCTAGCACGTCGCAGTCAAGATGAAGAGGAACGGCTATACGTAGACTATCAAGCTGCAAAAAAGGATCTAAGGGTAGCAATAGCAAGGTCCAAAGAAAATGCTTGGAATGAGTTTCTTAACACGTTGCAACAAGATCCTGGGCCGCCCCTTTCGACTTGTAATGAGCAAATTGCGACCCCGGGCGCCGCCACTGACGTCCACCATGCAACCTTCGCTTCTTGACTCGGTGGTATCCACCCTGTTTCCACGTGGGAATGGGCGTACACCTCCCCCAGCGCATCCGTACTCGATTCCAAGCGAAGAGTCAATACGCGTGACGCCTGAAGAATTAGAAGCAGCATTGGCAAAGGTCGCCGCTAAAAACACAGCTCCAGGCCCTGATGGCATTCATGGCAAGGTGTGGGCTCTCGCCCTTAAGGACGAAGAATTGGCGTGGAGGTTCTGCAGTTTGTTGACGCAAATCATGCAGAAGGGAGAGTTTCCCTCCGCCTGGAAGACTGGGAAATTAGTGCTGCTAAAGAAGCCCGGAAAAATCGAAACATCCCCTTCTGCTTACCGCCCAATCGTATTGTTGGATGAGGGTGGCAAAATCTTGGAGCGGATCATGGCTAAAAGAATAAATAGACATCTAGAAACCATCGGACCAGATCTGCACAGTGCTCAGTTTGGCTTCCGGCGGTCGCGGTCTACTGTGGACGCAATCGCAGAGGTGCGAGAAATCAGCGAGGAGACCACGGAGCAGGGTGGAGTTGTACTGGCGGTGTCCCTTGACATCGCCAACGCCTTCAACACCATTCCTCACGAGGCTGTTCTGCGAGGCTTAGTACATCATGGGATACCGTTATATCTCCAGAGGCTAGTAGAATCGTACCTGTGCGATCGTAAAATTGTGTTCCCGGGTAGGGATTCTTGGAGAAGCTACCGAGTCACATGTGGTGTACCTCAAGGGTCCGTTCTGGGCCCCTGCTTTGGAATATAGGCTACAATAGCATCATATAAGACATCTCTGTCTATAGGTGTTAGGGTCATTTGTTACGCCGACGATACCTTGGTTGTGGCATCTGCTAGTTCCTACGTCGAGGCGAGCCGTCGCGTAACTGCTGGGGTGCTCAAGTCGTAGCGCAGATAAGACACCTCGGGCAGCGTGTCGCGCTGGAGAAGTCCGAAGCGATCTGTTTTCACGGCCCGGGGCGAGCGCCTCCAGCGGGTGCGCACATCGTCGTTGCGGGAGTGTCCATCGAGGTAGGAAAAGCCCTGAAATATCTGGGCCTGGTACTAGATTCCCGGTGGACGTTTAGAGCACATTTTGCGGCACTTGCCCCGAAGCTCACCGCCACTGCAATGGCTCTTAGCGGATTATGCCAAATCTAGGCGGGCCGAGCGAGGGGTGTCGTCGACTCTACTCCGGCGTCGTCAAGTCGCAAGCTATGTACGGGTGCCCAATATGGGCTGATAAGCTGTCCCGCAAGAACAAGCAGCTTCCTCGAGGCGTTATCAAAACTAATGAC